>NC_138239.1:227500-442500 GCF_964197995.2 Scardinius erythrophthalmus
CCACTCGTGTCACACGTCGATTAACCGGTGGGAAAATATCCTCAGACACATACCTAATAAATGTATATTTAAATACAATATTGGCCTACCTGGTAAAAAGTTTTATATACTATTTTGATGTCCTTTTGGACACAAGAGGGCAGTATAGCCCTATGTTTGCTTTTTTGTTGAACCAAATAGCACTAAATAGCCTGTTTTAACTTTTTCATTCTTCTTGAATTGCAAAAACAGAATAAAATGGGTTTAGTTCGATATTTGTATACTTCTATATAGAAATAAATGGTATATAATTACATTTTTAGAAGATTTTTAGTGTTTCCTTTTTGGACATTACTTCCCTCGCCATAGCAAAACCGTTTAAGATATTTATTATCCATTCACAATTTAGCATATTTAATGTAGTTTCATCATGTTGAAAAAGTTTGGTACGAATAAAATAAATAGTTTAAGAGGAGTGGCTAAAAATTCAGAGGCTGATTTAGCAAAGAAAATCACATTCAGACCAAAATATCTGACTTCCTGATGGCCAGAGCTATTGAATGTAAATTAGAAAGTTGTCCGGCTTGATGAGAACAATATACAAACTATTTTTTCTTTACTGTAGTTAAAACTAACCCCCCCACTTTTGTCAAAAGCATGTTGAAAGTGACACACTTCCTGCTGCCAGTTGGTGGCGCTATAACTTTGACTCACAATAGCTACATCCATCTGATCGGCCTCTTACCACGAACACACTGCTGAAGTTTCATCAAGATCAGTTAATGTATGCAGAAGTTATTCCACTTCGTGTTTCTCTTTTCTCGCCATAAATTCGATTCCTCGCCACAGCCAAACCGTTCGAGATATCAAAAATCCATTCGCAATTTAGCATCCTCAATGTCTTGACTTCATGCTGACTGAGTTTGGAGGTGATTGAATGAATTCTCTAGGAGGAGTACATCACATTCCACAGCAAGCGTTTTCCAAACAACCCATAATAGCCGACTTCCTGTTGGGCTGGCGTGAAACTTGACAGAGGGAAAGTTGTTCGGCCCCATGAAATCTATATGTGTACCGAGTTTCATATTAATTCATGCAAGCGTGTTTGATATATGGACCAAGTTTTCAGACCCTGTTCAAGAGGGCGCTGTTGAGCCCCCCTGCCACGCCCATTTCTGAAACTTTTCACATGTCTACTGGCTAATAAGTGTTATGTGTCTGTCGAGTTTCATCCAATTTCAAGCATGTTAAGAGTCTCAAACGCATCCGAAAAGAATATTAAAATTTGATGCGTTGCCACGGCAACAGTATCTAAGATATCAATAATCCTTTCACAGGTCTACATCTGCCGTGTGTTTACATTATACACATAAAGTTTGAAGCAAATTGTGTAAAATTAAGAGGGTGACTTCAAAGCATTTTGAAAGTGACACACTTCCTGCTGCCAGTTGGTGGCGCTATAACTTTGACTCAAAGTAGTCACATCCTTGTGATCGGCCTCTTACAACAAACACACTGCGAAAGTTTCATCAAGATCAGTTAATGTATGCAGAAGTTATAACACACTTCCTGTGTCCCATTAATCGCCATAAATTCGTTTCCTCGCCACGGCCAAACCGTTCGAGATATCAAAAATCCGTCCGCAATTTAGCATCCTCAATGTCTTGACTTCATGCACACCGAGTTTGGTTGTGATTGGATGAATATTCTAGGAGGAGTATTTCAAATTCCAGAGGATGCGTTTTTCAAACAACCCATAATAGTTGACTTCCTGTTGGGCTGGTGTAAAACTTAGAGCACGAAAGTTGTTCGGCCCGATGAGATCTATATGTGTACTGAGTTTCATATTATTATATACAAGCGTGTTTGATTTATAGACCAAGTTTTCGGACACCATTCCAGGGGGCGCTGTCGAGCCCCCGTGCCACGCCCGGGTACCAGCTTCAGTCCGGCCCTGATGGCCGCAGGTTCTGATGTGTGTGCAAAATTTCAAGAGTTTTTGAGCATGTTAAGGGCCCCAAAAGTGCCCAAAAGGTTGACAAAATAATAATAATAATAATAATAAATAATCCTACCGGAAACAATAGGGCTCTTCGCCCTTTCAGGGCTTGGGCCCTAATAAATAATCCTACCGGAAACAATAGGGCTCTTCGCCCTTTCAGGGCTTGGGCCCTAATAAATAATCCTACCGGAAACAATAGGGCTCTTCGCCCTTTCAGGGCTTGGGCCCTAATAATAAATAATCCTACCGGAAACAATAGGGCCTTCGCCCTTTCAGGGCTTGGGCCCTAAATATAGCTGCGAGCAGCGATTACGGGCCCAAGCCGGTGGCACTGCAACCCCGGTGCCTTTAGTTACCTAAAGGTGGCGGTACTGCCGGCTTTGGCCCTTCATCGCTGCTCTCTCTCTCTATATATATATATATATATATAATGTATTTAAGATAGATAGATAGATAGATAGAAAATCTAATATTTTTTTAATTTGTGTCAAGTAAAGTAATAAAGTAAACGTATTTATGTATTTAGTAGTAGCTAATAATAACAAGCAAGTACACTGCAGGGAATCGAACCCCACCCAAGTGGTTAACCTGGAGTACCATTACCAGTGCATTTTTGCTTTTTGTTATTGTTATTGTTTTGACTATAAGGAAAAGCAAAAACTTGTATTAGCAACAGCATAGTGCAAGTATGTTTTAGTAGGTACATTAGCTTGAGATTAAGGTAAACATTAAGTATGGCATGTCTTTTATGTGAATTTTAGAGGCATTAAATGACATTTTAAAATTAAATAAATTGGATGACACTTTGAAATCCAAATATTGCAATAACAGTTATGTGATGTTTTTAATCATTTTTGTATACAGAATATATAGTTAATTTGTATGTAACACAATCATGAATTTGTATGTAAATGTATTTGATTTGTAAACTTTTTTTCAGTAAGTATAGGCCTAATATACTATGGGTGTCGACTTGTTTTTATGCTTTAATATAGCTAAGTCTGTCAATTTTATGAAATGTACACAAAGTAGAACTGTAGGTATGTTGTGTTATACACTGGCTGTTGCAATACAAGAAAAACAAAACCTTTTTTGTTAAAATATGTGTTAATAAAAAAGTAACAAATTTTTTAGAAATAATTTTATATGTTTGTAGAAAATCAATATTTGTTTAGATATTGTTTTGAAGGATTTAATTAATATGTACATAGGAATAAAATACCAAAACACTGCAATTAATTACGCACATTAATAAAACACAGATCAGAACTGTGTGTTTGCGTAAATCTAATACTGGGTGGTTTATTCAGCCCACTCACCCAACGTTTAGTATCACACTCTATATTGCACATAGGAATAAAATACCAAAACACTGCAATTAGCCTAATTACGCACATTAATAAAACACAGATCAGAACTGTGTGTTTGTGTAAATCTAATACTGGGTGGTTTATTCAGCCCACTCACCCAGCGTATAGTATCACACTCTGTATTGCACATAGGAATAAAATACCAAAACACTGCAATTAATTATGCACATTAATAATACACAGATCAGAACTGTGTGTTTGTGTAAATCTAATACTGGGTGGTTTATTCAGCCCACTCACCCAGCGTTTAGTATCACACTCTATATTGCACATAGGAATAAAATACCAAAACACTGCAATTAATTACGCACATTAATAAAACACAGATCAGAACTGTGTGTTTGTGTAAATCTAATACTGGGTGGTTTATTCAGCCCACTCACCCAGCGTATAGTATCACACTCTGTATTGCACATAGGAATAAAATACCAAAACACTGCAATTAATTATGCACATTAATAAAACACAGATCAGAACTGTGTGTTTGTGTAAATCTAATACTGGGTGGTTTATTCAGCCTACTCACCCAGGGTATAGTATCACGCTCTGTATTGCACATAGGACTAAAATACCAAAACACTACAATTAATTATGCACATTAATAAAACACAGATCAGAACTGTGTGTTTAGTGTAAATCTAATACTGGGTGGTTTATTCAGCCCACTCACCCAGCGTTTAGTATCACGCTCTGTATTGCACATAGGACTAAAATACCAAAACACTACAATTAATTATGCACATTAATAAAACACAGATCAGAACTGTGTGTTTAGTGTAAATCTAATACTGGGTGGTTTATTCAGCCCACTCACCCAGCGTTTAGTATCACACTCTGTATTGCACATAGGAATAAAATAACAAATTACTGCAATCAATTAAGCACAGAATAGAACAGCTAAACACTGTGATTTAACAAGGATCCAAAAGATAGAGCTAAGCTTTGTCTCAGGGTCCCTGTCTCCTTTACCATGTAATCAGATCTGTACATAATCAAATCTACCAAATCAAGGCTTTATCACTGATGGATCTGTGTAAAAGTAATATATCATCTATAAGCTATAGTTGTGGAACAAGTTGTCCAACACATTTAAACATGTAAGTTTTGAAATGAACACAAAACTCCCTCATGTGTGCTAAAGTAAACTGGCACAACGTTTGTGTGCACAGAAAAGTCGTTAATGTTCTTCATGTACACATGGTCTATTAAGGTTCCCTTTTCAGTTGTTGGCTTTTTAACAAGTTGATCAAAACCATGATCTGACATGAAAGAGCACAGGGATTTTGATTTCAATGCATCATTATTAAAGTCTCCTATAAGTACAATTTTATTGCAGACTGAAGTCATGTAATTAATCAATGTACCTAAATTTTGTTTGAAAATGGATAAAGGATATGTTTGTGGTCTATACACTATTCCAAGTAAAATGTCAATTTCAGTTAAGTGTGTCAGGATGCACTCTAAGTTAAGATTTGGGAATGTTATAGTAGTGTTTTCCACACCACATGCTGTATATAAGCCGACACCACCATGTTGTTGCGCTTTCAAATCACTGAAAAGAGGACTATCGTTTGTGTATGCGGCTGATCGAGAAAGATTAACAAAGTTATAATTGTCTAAGTGTACATTGTCTGAATGATAGAAAGCAGGCAACCATGTCTCAGTTAAACCAATACACATGGGTTGCAATTGTTGAAGACAAACCATCAAATCCTGTTTATGACATTGCAAACTCTGTACATTAACAAAAACACAGAAAAAGAGCTATTTGGCATTGTATAATCTAAATCATTGTGTGTCATAAAAGAAGACATTTCATTAATTGCCTCGAAGACTTTGTCATTACAATAAATACTTTTTTCTTTGAAGTCTTTTATTGTCAAACCAGACAAAGTTCTTACCCGACTTAATGCTACATAAGCCTGCCCAGCAGCAAAAACTCTTTTTAAACTAACTACTGCACTATCGACAGTTAAACCCTGAACTTTATGAACTGTGCACGCCCAAGCTAATTTTAAAGGAAACTGCCGACGAAGTCCACCTTTCGTACAAACCGTTTCTTCTTCTACATATATTGGTGTGGATTGAAACACTCTTGCTGGCTCAGACAAACACTGCTTACGGCTTTTTATCCCCACGTTACTATCATCAAAACAAACGTAAATAGTTTCAGGTAATTTATTTTTATCTGAACGTTCAATGTGTGTAACTGTACCACAAACACCATTAACTAGTCCGTCATTGACATCAAGATTTTTAATTAACATGACACGTGCATTTATGCCTAAAAGCAACTTTGCTGCCAAGTTTGTATTATAAACTTTGACATGATGTCCAACAAGTAATTCTAATTTACCAGATTGCTTGCTACGTGCAAAATCTTCAGCCTCTATAGTTTCAACATCTTCGCAGGTTTTAATTAATTGCTCTAGATTGTGCTCATGAACTTCATCATTAGTAGAAAAAATATGTAAAGAGTCATTATTCTCATCATTCTCACAACTTGCTAATATTTCCAAATCTTCTTTTTTTAGTGGAGATTTCTTGCTTCGCTTTCTTAATCGATTTAATAATTCAGCAAAAGAGCTGTCCTGTTGTCTAACAACCTGTGTCAACTCTACAACACCAAAGTAATTTATCCATAAATCGATTCCTGGTTCATCCACAAAGAGCGGTTTACCCTTCACAGGAGCTAATTGGAAGAAATCGCCAACAGCTATGACGGCAATATTACCAAAAATAGAAAAATCTCCGGTTTGCTTAATTTGTCTCAATCTTCCATGAATATATGTTAGCAGTTTATGGTCTACCATTGATATTTCATCTATAATTAATATTTGAAGGCCGTGGAATTTTGCGCGTAAAGAATTTAGCTTGTTTTCGCTCAAAGGGGTGTACGGCAACTTCACATTTGTGCTTATACAAAAGGTTGTATGAATTGTGGAAGTTTTTAATTGGTATGCGGCGATTCCCGTAGGAGCGGTTAAAAGAACAGTAATGTCATCTGGTTGCAGAGCTGTTTGAGACAATAATCTTGTTGCTTCATATTGTATGGCTTTTAACTAAATGACTTTTTCCTGTGCCTGCTCCACCAGTAATAAAAACATGAAATGGTTCTGGGCTTTCTCCTCTGATTTTATTCAAACACCACTGTCTAATTTTATAGAAAACAGCCATTTGGGTTTTGTTTAAAGAGCGAATTAAGCTCAACCCATCTACACGACTGAGACAATTATCTCTTTTTTCTATCTGAGCAATTTGCTGATTGTTACATGCTAAATCTGGAATGATCTCATGTCCCTCTACTTCCTGATGTGTCTCCTGTCTAAGCTGTTCACACTCAAAACGTTGTAGTTGCTGTTCAGGACAAAGTGCACACCATGCATTTTCTAACATTATTAACAGTATTTTGTGCAGTGTCCATCACATCGGCATCCTTTTCAAAAAATGCTCTGTTTGTATTTACGACATGTTGTACTAATTGTGCTGATCTATCGCTAAAAGAAACCTCACCTTCCCTATAAAAATGTTCATAATTATTATATCCTTCTGGTTTAAGTTGTCTATCTGTACGGTATGGAAGAAAAAGTTGTAATAAACTTTGATAAAATTTTTCTGGACTTTTTGTCACTGAGAATCGGGCAAAACGGACTATAGCAGGTTGAGTGCGTGTTCTTTTCACAATGAAACCCAAGTTGTTTTGTAACATAATTTTATTGGAAGTAGGTTCACTTTTGTATGCAATTCGGTACTCTGACGCAAATGTGGCTAAGCAGATATCGTTAAAAAAAGGCTGATTTGGTCTATTCTTGTAACGATCAACAAAACTTGTCATCCACATCTCTTCACTTTTCAGATTTTGAGAGTTCAACTTGTTTTGTATAATGCTAAGTGGCAAACTCATACGAACAGTATCATCACCTGTAGGAATAAACTGAACATTCCTTGAACACTCTTTTAAGTGCATATTGGTTAATCTATAAACTGCTTCCTGTGCACTAACTTCTCGATTGTGTAAATACACGGTCCCTAATTTTTTCAAAGCTTGTTTTGCATCCACATTACCCTGAGATGTTGATTCTCGTTGGGCATTAGCTAACAACAAACCCATTTCCCTTTCAGATTTGGAAATGTAGGAAATGATATAAACAATGCAGGCATAAGCATCTGTTACATATTGAATGTCCATATTAGCATTCCAACACTGAAGGCCAAACTTATTATACTGATTAACCCACACTTCATTTAATTGTCGTTTCAAGACTATGTGTGTAGTATTATTTATGCACTTATATGCCATCTCAAACAATTTCTGATTTATTCCAACACTATCAAACAAACTTTGTACAGAATCTATCTTCTCTTCTAAAACAGCTGTCTTAACTGCTGTCATTATGCCACGAGCATATTCTACATTGACGTCATCATTTACATTTCCACTTCTGGTTTTATCTTGAGAACGATTTGTACAATCACTATTATCGGGCACGTCTTTCTCAGACACATCTACTTTTCGTCGACATATGAATGTTTGCATTGACGGTGGCTTAGGAAAGTTAAATCGACAGACTGTGTTTTTCTTTTTGCATGTTTTAGAATGATGTTTACTGTGACATTGTACAGATGTGACAATACTGTGCAAGTTCTCATCTTCAATGGGTAATTCACAAGCAGAGGTGTCAAAAGTATTCACATTCATTACTCAAGTAGAAGTATAGATACTAGGGTTTAAAAAGACTTCTGTAGAAGTTGAAGTATCAACTCAAGCTTTTTACTCAAGTAAAAGTATAAAAGTACTGGTTTCAAAACTACTTAAAGTATAAAAGTAAAAGTAATGTAAGGAAAAAAAATGCCATTAAGGAAAAAGCTTAGGCCGCGCCACAGGGGCCTTTATAGTGCACTACCCCAGCTCCTCAAAAAAACACATTTTTCTAAAGGCCATATTTGACTATAATTATATTAAAATGTTGATGTTGAAAAATGTGGGATGATGCACTAGGCTACCTGTTTCAGCCGTATATATGCCCATAGAAAATTAATTTTCAAAATAAATAAGCTAAATAAGTGGAGGAATCAGGAAATTAATAGGATAATGTATTAAGGTTTTTAGTCTATACTGACCTTAACAATACGTAAATTATGCAATAGTGCAATACTGTGTTGTTCCTTGCTTTTTGAAGAAGCCAAACACATGTCTGCATCTTTCATTGAAGTGATATAGTTCACCATAGGCGTAATTTGCGGGTGGGACGGGTGGGACATGTCCCCACCACTTTTTGCTAGGGTCGATATTGTCCCCACCACTTTTGAAACTTCTCGCGGCACGAATGTACAAATACAAATAAATAAACATCTCCAGTTAACTAGCAGAGCATTCATTTAGTTCGTTTGTAAGCTGAACCGCTGAAATGTGTTGTTTTTGAAATCAAGTGGTCAAAGTGCTCGTTGCCGCAGCGATCAGTGGCGCTGATACTGTATTCTCTTGTGGCTCGCGCACAGTCTTCACTCGGACGCGCGCTTCAATCCGTTGTGGAGACTCTCTATTCGTTCCGGTGAAATTACCAAACAAAATGCATACAAACGTATGCTTGCCTGATATACAACCACTGATAAACATAATCGGTTTTAATGACAAGAGAAAAAAAAAAAACCTATACGAGTGTGGATTAGAACCCACAACCTCTGACACGCTTGGCAAAAATTCTACCACTGGACCACATTTTTGTTATGGATTTACTCACACCAACATATCAAACCTCATTAAACGACAAATTAAACCCATGCACTATTTCAATCGATTGCTGGACATCGTAATGTTATTGTACATACATCGATTTATGATTTAGCATTCATAACCCCCCCCCCCCCCGTTTAAAAAAAAAAAAAACGTCCCACCCACTTTTTAAAACAAAGTTACGCCACTGTAGTTCACCCAAAAATGAAAATCATTTACTCACCCTCAGACTGTTTCAATCCTGTATGAATTTATTTCTTCTGATGAACACAAAAGAATATATTTTGAAGAATGTCGATAACCAGACAGTGGATGGACCCCATTGACTTTCATAGTAGGAAAAAAAAATACTATGGAAGTCAATAGCTACCATCAACTGTCGACATTCTTCAAAATATCTTCTTTTGTGTTCAGCAGGAGAAAGAAAATGGTTTGAAACAACTCGAGAGTGAGTAAATGATGACAGAATTTTAATTTTTAACTAAGTGAAGTAATCATTTACAGAAATTAACTGTTGGCATACGTTTCACAGAGTCTCTCACTCACTCACTCACTCTCTCGCTCACGCTCGCACACACACACACACACACACATACACTCTCTCTCTCTCTCTCTCTCACACACACACACACACACACACACACACACACACACACACACACACACACACACACACACACACACACACACACACACACACACACACACACACACACACACACACACACACACACACACTAACTAACGATTATGTTAGTGTTATGTTACGATTGTCATTATATTGTAAAAACGTCTGTCCCCAAATCAATATTTGACGCGATTTGCCCCGTATTCTTGAGCACAGAACTGTTGATTTCTCCCTCGCTTACCGCATCTAGGTTTCCTTAGGACTCGGAGGAGTTTTGGCGCTTCGCACAACCAAATGTACATGTAGCTACAGCCTCTCACAAGTTAGAAAGAAAACACAAAGCCAATCAGTTTAGCGATGTCTGTTCAGGAGGCGGGACTCAGATCTCTTAACCGTTTGTGTAATTGGCCAATTTTTTTTTTTAACGACGTCAAGCCGGAATGAAAACAAGCCGAAATGAACTAGGAGTAACGAGGCTATTTTTAAAATGTATGGAGTAGAAAGTACAGATAATTGCGTAAAAATGTAAGGAGTAGAAGTAAAAAGTCGTCTGAAAAATAATTACTCAAGTAAAGTATAGATACTCAAAATTTCTACTTAAGTAATGTAACGAAGTATTTGTACTTCGTTACTTGACACCTCTGTTCACAAGTAACATATTTATCTATAAAGTCAACAACCTCCTCATCAGAATTTTTATCTATTTGTGGAGCATTTTTGATCCAAAACAAACAATGAACATGGGGAGAACCACGTTGTTGAAATTCAACCCTATAAAAATAATCTACAATTTCTCCTATGGGGTGAACAGGTGACATAAGCACCTCTTTTAAAAAACAATGCCACCTAAAATCAAATATGCGAGCTGCAGTAACAGGATTACGACGCAAAAGCTCACATTTGTCAGCCCATTCTAGCTGGTCTAAAGTTTCTTGTCTTCCCTCATGTTTTAAAATACTTGACATCAAATTTGTCCATCTCTTGTCAGCAGATGAAAATGAGCAAAACCAAGTGGGAATGCCCAACTGTCTAACCATAGCAAACAAATCTTTTTGCACACCTTGCCAGAATGATGGAGTTCCTCTGATGGGTTTCAAAAACCTGTACCCTTCATCAAAATTAAGTACTTGCCTCAAGGACTCTGTGTCTTTAAACATGTCACTTGGTATGGATTTACTACAGCCATGTCCTTTCCTTAGAGCAATAGATACACTAGACACTACCTTTTCAACTTCGGACAAATACTGTGCATAAAAAATGTATTCAACATTTTGCGCAAATCTTCCATCTGCATGCAAAATTCTATCATTAAAATAGCGTGACAATGTTAATCTCTGTGCCCTTTTGTCGTGATAAATTGAACTACCATCTGGAAATAAAACAGGAAAACATTTTGCCTCGTTTGTTTCATCAGCAAGCATTTTCACTGGATCATTCCCTTCAGCAGGAGCTACACTCAATATCCCATCAAAGTACTGATCAAGGACTTCTTGCCCAATATCTACAGGCTGTAAACACGTGTCCATAAACACACAGTGCTGTTGCCTGTCATGTAACTCCTCATCAACTTGTACATTTTCTGCTTCATTTTCTTCAATGTCATTTTTATCATCTTCATTTTCTTGCCTAGTAAAGTCGTTAAACCAATCATCATTAAAAACTATATCTGAATAAAATTTGTTGCATTGTTTTAAGTAACATAAAGCCTGTCTAATCTTATTTGTATCTACATACTGATACTTTTATAATACCTGATACCTTTATAAGTTAATTTGCGCTTTAACTTCACACATACGAAAGACCCTTCAGCTTCTGTTCTAGGCAAGACATTTGTTGTGTTTTTAACATTAGCTGGCACACAAGTGACAGGACCATGAACTCCATTTTGACCACCTTTTGGTAAAGCCAACATTTTCATAAATGGAATATTCAGTGAAATCAAATGTTGCTCTAAGTTATTAAGGCAACGAAGCTCTTCTGGTATTGGTTGCAATTCCAGATTGTTAACAGCACTTTCTGCTGGCATTTCACCTTTTTTCAACTTAGAATGACAAGTAAAGCAAATCCAAAGCTGACCTTTACATGAATTTGCCAAATCACAGGAAATATTACATTGCTCACCACACGTGTGCAAAAAATTATGTGTAATACATGTGTTGGCTACCAACGACATTGCAGGATTGTTATTGTAATATTCTTTTCTACAACATAATACTTGCTGTTTAAACAACAATCTATGGCAAACACAACAAACAAATTCTAATCCAGAACTAACTTTATCTTCAAATTGTTTTTTGATAAAATCAGATATCTGCTGATTTTGTTTTAATTGTTCTCTTCTCATCTTGTTAATTCTTTTTATATTTACTTTGTGCAATAAATTGTTGTGATACTTTAAGTTACTTGCTTGCAACGGTTTCGTTCCAATGAACTGCAGTAGCGAAGGCGACATCTAGTGTATACATCTATACCCGCATAGATATATACACTAGATGTCGCTTGGCTACGGTTTCGTTCCAATGAACTGCAGTAGCCAAGGCGACATCTATGTATACATCTATACCCGCCCGCGCCGTCAGATCATTTGGACGTGTGCTGTTTTCAAGAAATAACAACGATATAAATACTGTTCGTTTTCTCACACAAACCGCTCGTTTCGTGTCTTAGGCCATCAATGTGTACTTACGATGGGGAATTGTTTCATTTGGACGATGGGGAATTGTTTTAATTTGGACTCTGTGCATGCTCTCTGAGACAGTGACCATCGACCTGCATTATATGACTGACAGACAAGAACGGTTTGACCTAAAAATATCAAAATTGAAACTACAGCGGAAACAAAGACACCTACATCTTGGATGCCCTTGAGGTAAGCTAAAACATATCAAAAATTTATTTCAAAGTGAACTATCCCTTTAAAGTGTCATCCAAAATGTAAGACCACTCATAAGTAAAAATAAAATGTTTTAAGATTTTTCTGACCTTAAATAAAATAAAATAAAATGTAAGACTTTTTATGGATCCACAGGAACTCTGTAAACATTTTAATTTGCATGAAAATTGCTAATGTATGAATAATTTAAGTTTAAATAATTTATGACAAACACAACAAACAAACTGTAACCCAGAACTAAATGCATCTTCAAATTGTTGAAGATATCTGACAAAATGGCTTTTAGATTTTAGTCATTTTTAACAATGTATGTGCTTATACTGAATTATGTTAATTTTAACTTTTTTTCTTGAACTTAGTCAATGTTTTCAATTAGAAAAAATCATGTATATGCTTACTCTCAATTGTTGAGCAAACAGAAATCTTTTTTTTTTTTTTTAAGAAATTACAAGGATACATCAACTTGCTTAAAATTGTAATTGTATATTATAACAAATGTATTTTACTAAATTAGCTTATTAAAATAATTTTGAAAAGATCATGTAACAGTGAAGGCTGGAGCAATAATGATGAAAATGCAGGTTTACCATTACAGGAACACTTTAAAAAAAAATTTTTTTAAACTTCTAATAATATTTAATAATATTATTTCTGTAGTACTTTTTTATTACAATAGTACTACATAGTACTAAATAGTACTTTAGTAAAATAGACAGCTTGGTAAGAGTTGTTCATTTCAGTTGTTAATATTGTTTGTAATTTTACAGAGTTGTATGTACAATTAAAAAAAATATATTTTATTGTCTGCTAATTATTTAAAAAAAAAAGTACTTTTCTGAAAACAAATGATGAACAAATGAATAATTTAAACATTTGAAAGAGAAATGCCACTCCAAAACATGGATGTCCATTTCGTTTTTACCTTAAAGGGTAAACTAAACCTTAAAACAACTTTTTTTAGTTAATGATCTGTAAGACTCGGGCTATATTAACTCTGTTCATTGATTCAAGTAATGTTTTGACATTTGGGTTTAAAGTGTTTTAATTCTACAATATATGGTGTAAAAACGTCTGAGTGCTGCCCTCTTCAGGTTGAACAGTGGCTACTGCAGTTGAATTTTCCTATCGGAAGTTATTGTGGCCGGTCACGTCAGAGGGAACCAGCTAACCACGCCCTTGCCTACAGAGAGATACGTCTCAGATGCACGCCCTTCGCTGGGCTGTGCCCACTTTTCCAGCATTTTTCAAATATTGCCAGTGGGTGGAGTCAGGCTCTGACCGTTACCCTTTAACAAACGAGTAAATAAAACACTTAAAATATAAATATCACGGGATGTAATTTATGTAGTCTTTCTTGACTCACAATGTCTCTTGTTAACCATAATTTAAATCAAAATGGAGTAGGCTAGTGTGTGAGACACATTGAAAAAGCCAACCAATCGTTTTCTAAGCGTGTCGCGCATCAACGGGGAACAATAGAATAAAACAACACAGAATTATAAAAGATTCAAACAGCCAAACACACGAAAGGTTTAAATCACAAAGTGAAGTAAAAAAAAAACTGGCTATGCTGAGGTTATGGTCATTTTTGCACGGACTGCTTACAGAAAGTTAATGAGACATCGGAAACTGCAGCTTGTTGTTTTATTTATTTAACAAAAGCACAATCTGAATCTATTTTGTTTATGTTGTGAGAGTAAAAATATAAAAACAAGTTTCTTAATCTGTTTGGCCAGTATTTTAGTTTTCCCCGCTGTTAAAAGGGGAAACAGCTTTATGATTTAACGTTAAAAAGGCTAAGTTTATCTTTAAAATGTTTTTTTTTTTTAAACATACAATTCCACATACCGTGATGAAAAACTCTTCGAAATCGTAGAACTCGTAGAGATGTCTCCGAAGAATCCAGTAAAAGGAACGATAGTCCAATACTTCTTGTTAGACAGTCCAGTCCTTGCTGTTTTACGGAAATACGTAGAATTGTGCTGCAAAAGTCTTCTTCTTCTTCTTATAGGATTCCGGCAGTGTAGACGCTTGCTGCAAAAGTCCTCCTGTTTATGCGAAAATGAGGTGACGTGGTGAAGTCGTCCTGACCTGCACGTAAAGTGATGATTCATGAGTCATGCGCCAACATGGGGGCGTTTGAAACGCCCCCAAGATTGCCAAAAAAGCGCCGACGCCTCCAGACCAGTAGGCTACACAGTACACAGCCTACAACACAGTGAAGCAACAAGTTCACTTCTCCAAACAACATCAAATCAGCTGTTACAAGCTGGTTATACAGACAATCACAGCGTCCAGCATAAATCCGAGAGACGAAATTCACAATCACAATAATAGGGCAGAGTCAGACAGCTGAAACGGAACCCCCGCATGAAAATACGCAGAACACAGAAGGTTATGTGTCCAGAAAGAGCTAACCACTGAGTCTCAAATATTCTCACATTTTTCTCAGTTCCACACTCTAACGAGTTAATGTTTTTTTGTCTTTGTAAGGCAGTATTTTGCACAACATTAAAAATGCAAACCCATGCAGCTTTATCTTTGTCTCATGTAAATAACAGTCCGCATTAACTTCCACTCATTATTATTTATTTTTTTAATCCTTTTAATGTGGATGCATGTTGGTACAGATGGAGTTTGGTCGCCGGATTATTTTAAATGCATTTTTAATAGAGAAAAAACAAACAGAACAAACACTATGGCCTGCAATTCTTATTCCGACAATCACAATCAGACAAGCACTACATTTATTGGGCGCTTAAAGGTCGCTTAACTGCGGCATTGACAATATGAGACGATGATGTTCGTGTAGCTTAAGCAAATATCTCTTTTTGTACAGACTAGAGGCACCGCTGTTTGACTGTGATAGAAAATAAATTTTAAAACAAAAAACATTTAAATTTTAGAATTTTTTTGAATTCGGCCATACAGATTAAGAAACTAGTTTATATTTTTACTCTCACAATATAAACAAAATAGATTGTGCTTTTGTTAAATAAATAAAACAACACGATGCGCTTTCCGATGTCTCATTAACTTTTTGTAAGCAGGGCGTGCAAAAATGACCATTTTAATAAATAAAATTTTAAACATTTAACTCTTACATCAGCATTTTACCTTTACATTTGAGAAAAAACTATCGTCATATCATACACCATAGATATCATATGTCATACACACACAGAAACTCAAAGATCTTCACGCCAACCCGTCAAGATAAAAGTTCGGTTTAACTTAAAGAAATTGACATAATTATATTAGGCTAGGCTATGTACAACTGATTTAGCTACGTCTCCATTAATTAAAAATACTACTACTAATAATAGTAATGTAAACATACTAATTAATAATATTAATAATAATAATAATAATAATAATAATAATGTGTGCATAGAAGGTTGCTTATTTTTCACTTGATTTTTTTATAAGCAATATTTCTCAACATCATCAATATTTTCGTTAAAAACAGTATGTAGCCTTCGATGCTTTCAGAAATTTCAAATAGTTAAATAAATTGGAAAAATAGTTCAATCAGATTTTGGTACTGTGACATCCCTAATATATATACACACACACACACACACACACACACACACATATATACATATATATATATATATATATATATATATGTTTTCTCATAACTGAATGATTCAGCATTTTGAACGAATTGGTTGACTCAAAGATTGAATGATCAATCCATAAACATCTGTTTATGTTTATGGATTGGATGTTTATGGATCCATGTTTATGGATCTGTATATGTTTATGGATTACGAATCGTTTGAACGAATGAATCAATGACTCGCTCATTAAGACGGTCACTTGGCGACATCTAATGGCGGTTTAGTGTTGTTTAAAAGCATAATTCTTTCCAACGTGTGTGTGATTTGTGTGTGCACCATTATAAATGTCCGTGCGGACGTCTGGATTTTTCTTTCACTTTTATATTAGCGATTTAAAAGCACCCGCTCGTGTCACACACGTCGATTAACCGGTGGGAAAATATCCTCAGACACATACCTAATAAATGTATATTTAAATACATTATTGGCCTAGCTGGTAAAAAGTTTTATATATTATTTTGATGTCCTTTTGGACACAAGAGGGCAGTATAGCCCTATGTATGACTTGATTTTTTTTTTTTACTTTACTGTTTTAAAATTTAGAATAAAATTAGAATAAAATTATTTTTAAAAACAGAATAAAATGGGTTTAGTTGTGATATTTGTATACTTTTATATAGAAATAAATGGTATAAAATGACATTTTTAGAAGATTTGAGGCTTTTAGTGCCTTTTGGAGGCTGATTTTGAAAAAAATCCACATTCAAACCAAAATATCTGACTTCCTGATGGTCGGAGCTAATGATTTTAAATTAGAAAGTTGTCCGGGTCGATGAGATCAACATACGTACTGAGTTGTGCTACTGTAGGTAAAACGACCCACCCCCCCCACTTTTGTCAAAAGCATTTTGAAAGTGACACATTTCCTGCTGCCAGTTGGTGGCGCTTTAACTTTGACACAAAATAGTTACATTCATCTGATCGGCCTCTTACCATGAACAAACTGCTGAAGTTTCATCAAGATCAGTTAATGTATGCATTAGTTATAACACTTCGTGTTTCTCTTTTCTCGCCATTAATTCGTTTCCTCGCCACAGCCAAACCGTTCGAGATATCAAAAATCCGTGCGCAATTTAGCATCCTCAATGTCTTGACTTCACCCTGACCGAGTTTGGAGGCGAATCGATGTATTTCCTAGGAGGAGTACATTAAATTCCACAGCAAGCGTTTCCAAACAACCCTAAATAGCCGACTTCCTGTTGGGCTGGTGTAAAACTTAGAGCACGAAAGTTGTTCGGCCCGATGAGATCTATATGTGTACCGATTTTCAAATTAATTCATGCAAGCGTGTTTGATATATGGACCAAGTTTTAGAACCCCGTTCAAGGGGGCGCTGTTGAGCCCCCCTGCCACGCCTGGCTACCAGATTCAGCCCCGCCCTGATGGCCGCGGGTTCTGACCTGTGTGCAAAGTTTCAAGAGTTTTCGAGCACGTTTAGGGACCCAAAAGCCCCAGAAACCTTGAAAAACAAATGAAAAAGTAAATCTCACTCAACTGACAAATCACCCCCACCCCTCACACACTCAGAGACAGAGAGAGAGAGAAAATTCTCCAAAAAATCACATTCAAACCAAAATATCTGACTTTCTGTTGCTTTGAGCTAATAAGTGTAAATTAGAAAGTTGTCCGGCTCGATAAGAACAATATACATACCAAGTTTTGTGATTCTAGGTAAAACTAAGCCCCCATTTTTGACTAAAGGTGGCGCTACTGAGCCCCTCACCACGCCCGTTTCTGAAACTTTGCCCATGTCTACTGGATAATAAGTGTGATGTGTCTGTTGAGTTTCATGCAATTTCAAGTATGTTAAGAGTCTCAAAAGCATCAAAAAAGAATATCAAAGTTTGATGTGTTGCCATGGCAACAGCATCTAAGATATCAATAATCCTTTCACAGGTCTACATCTGCCGTGTGTCTACATTATACACATAAAGTTTTAAGCAAATCGGGTAAAAATAAGAGAGTGATTTCAAAGCATTTTGAAAGTGACACACTTCCTGCTGCCAGCTGGTGGCGCTATAACTTTGACTCACAATAGTCACATCCTTGTGTTTGGCCTCTTACAACGAACACACTGCTGAAGTTTCATCAAGATCAGATAATGTATGCTGAAGTTATAACACACTTCCTGTGTCCCTTATTCGCCATAAATTCGTTTCCTTGCCACAGCCAAACCGTTCGGGATATCAAAAATCCGTCCGCAATTTAGCATCCTCAATGTCTTGACTTCATGCTGACAGAGTTTGGAGGTGATTGGATGAATTCTCTAGGAGGAGTACATTAAATTCCACAGCATGCGTTTCATAACAACCCATAATAGCCGACTTCCTGTTGGGCTGGCGTAAAAAGTAAAAGTACGAAAGTTGTTCGGCCCGATGAGATCTATATGTGTACCGAGTTTCATATTATTACATGCAAGCGTGTCTGATTTATGGACCAAGTTTTCGGACCCCGTTCAAGGGGGCGCTGTCGAGCCCCCCTGCCACGCCCGGGTACCAGCTTCAGCCCGGCCCTGATGGCCGCGGGTTCTGACCCGTGTGCAAAGTTTCAAGAGTTTTCGAGCACGTTAAGGGTCTCAAAAGTGCCCGAAAGGTTGACAGAAAAATAATAATAATAATAATAATAATAATAATAATAATAAATAATCCTACCGAAAACAATAGGGCCTTCGCCCTTTCAGGGCTTGGGCCCTAATAATAATAATAATCCTACCGAAAACAATAGGGCCTTCGCCCTTTCAGGGCTTGGGCCCTAATAATCCTACCGGAAACAATAGGGCCTTCGCCCTTTCAGGGCTTGGGCCCTAATAAATAATCCTACCGGAAACAATAGGGCCTTCGCCCTTTCAGGGCTTGGGCCCTAATAATAATAAATAATCCTACCGGAAACAATAGGGCCTTCGCCCTTTCAGGGCTTGGGCCCTAATAATCCTAACGAAAACAATAGGGCTCTGCGCCCTTTCAGGGCTTGGGCCCTAATAATCCTACCGAAAACAATAGGGCCTTCGCCCTTTCAGGGCTTGGGCCCTAAATATAGCTGCGAGCAGCGATTACGGGCCCAAGCCGGTGGCACCGCAACCCCCCTCCATCGCTGCTCGCAGCTATATTTATATATATGAAGAGTTCAGATGCAAAAACCTCTAAATGCCATCTGAAATTTTCTTCTAGAATGATCATTTTTATCAAGCTCGTATATTTAAGTTAAATAATTTCACATAAATGGCAATTAATAGGTAATTTTCATTGCCATTTAAGTTAAATTACTGAACTTAAATATACGAGCTTCATAAAAATTATCATTCTAGGAGGAAATTTCAGATGGCATTTAGAGGTTTTTGCATCTGAACTCTTCATATATATATATATATATAAATATCTATCTATCTATCTATCTATCTATCTATCTATCTATCTATTTATATCCATATCTATATCTATATATATCTATATAAGACAGAAAATATTACTTGTCTTACCTTATTCTGATTTTATGATGCACTCAAAATATTCCACAACAAATCCTTTAAATTTAATGTAAAAATAAAAACGAAAGTAAGCAGTGTTGGTCTCACGTAACCCTCTCATTAGAATCAAAATGTTTCAATATTTGTGATGTATTTGGATGCTAAACTATTCTTTATTATAGGCTTTGTACTTTACTCGTTTTCCAATATCGATGGAAAAAATCATCCTCTTCACACGCGCAAAAATGTGCTTGGAAACATCACAGTGGAGCTCTGCTTACTGTGAATGGTACAAATTGTACTACTGACTATTTAAACAGAGCAGTGTAATTCGTTTATGTTAGGTTGACTATTTTTATTATTATGTTGTATTAGGGCTATAATGAACAGGCTGTGATGTCAAGATTGCAATTCTGGAATGTGTGTGTGTGCGTGTGACGCGGTTGAACAGTGGACACAAAAACATAAATACAATTTTTTTGTTAATTCCTACATTCATAGGAATACATCGAAAATGCTCGCTCTACTCCACACCATTATCAATGTCTGTGCGGACGTCTGTATTTTACTAGTATATAGTATACTATAGTTAGCAATTTAAAAGCCCTGAGCGGTGTCACACGTCGATTAACCGGTGGGGAAATTTTATCACAGTCACATCCCTAATATATTTATATATACAATAGGCCTACCTGAAAGAGAATTTTACTTGCCCGACCAGAGTATATCCTGATTAGAACGTCAATAACAAAAAAATAACTTGGGAATCACTAAAACGAGATATTATTCTAATTTCATTACATTCATTTTAAGTTGCAATCAGGAGTTAATAATAAATGTATTACTGATCAATGGTAACAAGGTTGCACTGCTGAGGCTCATGCAGCTTCTCCAGGAGTACTGTAAACAAATGAGCGCAGCACACAAAAATGCAACCCTGTTAACAACATACTGACTATAAAAATTACAAATATGGAGTTTTTATATATTTTATAACATATGATAGAGTTAAGCAACCTCACTTGACGAGTAGGCAACTATTTCCTGAATACAATCACGATTGAAACTGTGACATTGATTTCATGCAACAGGTTAATAAACAGTTACAATTAAGTCACTTACATTTTAGATGCAATATTGACTGTTAAAATAGTTAAACAAAGATCACAGCCGAACCATCGCACATCTCACAGCAACTTGTTTTCTCATTACTGAATGATTCAGCATTTTGAAACGAATCGGTTGACTCAAAGATTCAATGGTCAATCCATAAACATCTGTCTCAATCATGAATGACTCAGTCATTGGAACGAATCGTTTAAACAAATGAATCAATGTCTCGCACATTAAGATGGTCGCCTGGCAACACCTAGGGGCGGTTTAGTGTTATGTTTAGAAGTATCATTCTTTCCAACGTGCACCATTATCAATGTCCGTGCGGAAGTCCGTTTTTTACTTTCACTTATATATTAGTGTTTTAAAAGCACCCGCTCGTGTCACACGTCGCGATTAACCGATGGAAAAATATCCTCACAGTCATATACCTAATAAATTTATATTTAAATACAAAAGGCCTACCTAGTAAAACGTTTTATATACTATTTTGATATCCTTTTGGACACAAGAGGGCAGTATAGCCCTATGTTTGCTTTTTGTTGAACCAAATAGCACTAAATAGCCTGTTTTTAACTTTTTCATACTTCTTGAATTGCAAAAACAGAATAAAATAGGTTTAGTTCTAATATTTGTATAATTTTATATAAAAATAAATTGTGTATAATTACATTTTTAAAAGTTATGAGATGTTTCCTGCTTCCTTTTTGACATTAATTTAATCCCTTGCCATAGCAAAACCGTTTATATTCAATATCAGTTTACAATTTAGCATCATTAATATATTTTTATCATGTTGAAAAAGTTTGGTGGGAATAAAATAAATAGTTTAAGAGGAGTGGCTAAAAATTAAGAGGCTGATTTAGCAAAAAATCCATATTCATAACCAAAATATCTGACTTCCTGATGGCCGGAGCAGATGAATGTAAATTAGAAAGTTGTCCGGCTTCATGAGAACAATATACAAACTATTTTTTTTTACTGTATTTAAAACTAACCCCCCCACTTTTGTCAAAAGCATGTTGAAAGTGACACACTTCCTGCTGCCAGTTGTTGGCGCTATAACTTTGACTCACAATAGTTACATCCATCTGATCGGCCTCTTACCACGAACACACTGCTGAAGTTTCATCAAGATCAGTTAATGTATGCAGACGTTATTCCACTTCTTGATTCTCTTTTCTCGCCATAAATTCGATTCCTCGCCACGGCCAAACCGTTCGAGATATCAAAAATCCGTCCGCAATTTAGCATCCTCAAAGTCTTGACTACATGCACACCGAGTTTGAAGGGGACACGGTGAATTTTCTAGGAGGAGTATTTCACATTCCACAGCAAGCGTTTTCCAAACAACCCATAATAGCCGACTTCCTGTTGGGCTGGCGTAAAACTTGACCGGGGTAAAGTTGTTCGGCCCGATGAGATCTATATGTGTACCGAGTTTCATATTAATTCATGCGAGCGTGTTTGATATATGGACCAAGTTTTAGAACCCCGTTCAAGGGGGCGCTGTTGAGCCCCCCAGCCACGCCCGGGTACCAGCTTCAGCCCGGCCCTGATGGCCGTGGGTTCTGACCTGTGTGCAAAGTTTCAAGAGTTTTTGAGCACGTTAAGGACCCCAAAAGCCCCTGAAACCATGATTAACAATATAAAAGCAATAGTCAAATCCCCCCCTCCCCTCACACACACACAGACACAGAGAGAGGGAGAGAAAATTCTTCAGAAAATCCACATTCAAACCAAAATATCTCTCTTCCTGTTGGTCGGAGATGGTTCATGTAAATTAGAAAGTTGTCCGTCTTGATGAGAACAATACACATACCAAGTTGTGTTGCTGTTGATAAAACTAACCCCCCCACTTATGACTAAAGGTGGCGCTACTGAGCCCCTCACCATGCCCGCTTTCGACTGAATTGTAAGTATGGAAATTTATATACTTATTGTTTAGAACAAATTTAACTGACTTTACCTAACCTGAGAATAAACAAAATAAGGTAGAAGGTGTCTATATTTAAGACCCAAACAAGGGGGTAAATTAAGCACCATAAAACAATATATATATATATATATATATATATATATATATATATATATATATATATATATATATATATATATAGATATATAGATATATAGATATATAAAATGTATTTAAGATAGATAGATAGATAGATAGATAGATAGATAGATAGATAGATAGATAGATAGATAGATAGATAGATAGATAGATAGATAGATAGATAGATAATCTAAAAAATATTTAATTTGTGTCAAGTAAAGTAATAAAGAAAACTTATTTATGTATTTAGTAGTAGCTAATAATAACAAGCAAGTACACTGCAGGGAATCGAACCCCACCCAAGTGGTTAACCTTTACCATTTACCATTACCATTACCAGTGCATTTTTGCTTTTTGTTATTGTTATTTTTTTGACTATAAGGAAAAGCAAAAACTTGTATTAGCAACAGCATAGTGCAAGTATGTTTTAGTAGGTACATTAGCTTGAGATTAAGGTAAACATTAAGTATGGCATGTCTTTTATGTGAATTTTAGAGGCATTAAATGACATTTTAAAATTAAATAAATTGGATGACACTTTGAAATCCAAATATTGCAATAACAGTTATGTAATGTTTTTAATCATTTTTGTATACAGAATATTCATATATAGTTAATTTGTATGTAATACAATCATGAATTTGTATGTAAATGTATTTGATTTGTAAACTTTTTTTCAGTAAGTATAGGCCTAATATACTATGGGTGTCGACTTGTTTTTATGCTTTAATATAGCTAAGTCTGTCAATTTTATGAAATGTACACAAAGTAGAACTGTAGGTATGTTGTGTTATACACTGGCTGTTGCAATACAAGAAAAACAAAACCTTTTTTGTTAAAATATGTGTTAATAAAAAAAGTAACAAATTTTTTAGAAATAATTTTATATGTTTGTAGAAAATCAATATTTGTTTAGATATTGTTTTGAAGGATTTAATTAATATGTACATGTAAAAGCTTTAAAGGTAAAGTAAATTAAAAAGAGTATATTAGGAATAAAGGTTTAATAACATATAACCCAGAATAAAGTACCAAAACACTAAGTAATTACGCACATTAATAAAACACAGATCAGAACTGTGTGTTTGTGTAAATCTAATACTGGGTGTTTTATTCAGCCCACTCATCCAGCGTTTAGTATCACACTCTATATTGCACATAGGAATAAAATACCAAAACACTGCAATTAATTAAGCACATTAATAAAACACAGATCAGAACTGTGTGTTTAGTGTAAACCTAATACTGGGTGGTTTATTCAGCCCACTCACCCAGCGTTTAGTATCACACTCTGTATTGCACATAGGAATAAAATAACAAATTACTGCAATCAATTAAGCACAGAATAGAACAGCTAAACACTGTGATTTAACAAGGATCCAAAAGATAGAGCTAAGCTTTGTCTTTGGTTCCCTGTCTCCTTTACCATGTAATCAGATCTGTACATAATCAAATCTACCAAATCAAGGCTTTATCGTTGATGGATCTGTGTAAAAGTAATATATTATCCATAAGCTAGAGTTGTCCAACAAGTTGTCCAACACATTTAAACATGTAAGTTTTGAAATAAACACAAAACTCCCTCATGTGTGCTAAAGTAAACTAACAACTTTTCTGTGCACACAAACGTTGTGCCAATGTTCTTCACATACACATGGTCTATTAAGGTTCCCTTTTCAGTTGTTGGCTTTTTAACAAGTTGATCAAAACCACTATCTGACATGAAAGAGCACAGGGATTTTGATTTCAATGCATCATTATTAAAGTCTCCTATAAGTACAATTTTATTGCATACTGAAGTCATGTAATTAATCAATGTACCAAAATTTTGTTTGAAAATGGATAAAGGATATGTTTGTGGTCTATATACTATTCCAAGTAAAATGTCAATTTCAGTGAAGTGTGTCAGGATGCACTCCAAGTTAAGATTTGGGAATGGTATAGTAGTGTTTTCCACACCACATGCTGTATATATGCCGACGCCACCATGTTGTTGCGCTTTCAAATCACTGAATAGAGACTATCGTTTGTGTATGCGGCTGATCGAGAAAGATTAACAAAGTTATAATTGTCTAAGTGTACATTGTCTGACTGATAGAAAGCAGGCAACCATGTTTCAGTTAAACCAATGCACATGGGTTGCAATTGTTGAACACAAACCATCAAATCCTGTTTATGGCATTGCAAACTCTGTACATTTAACAAAAACACAGAAAAAGAGCTATTTGGCATTGTATAATCTAAATCATCGTGTGTCATAAAAGATGACATTTCATTAATTGCCTCGAAGACTTTGTCATTACAATAAATACTTTTTTCTTTGAAGTCTTTTATTGTCAAACCAGACAAAGTTCTTACCTGACTTAACCCTCAGAGGTCGGAGATCACGCCGGCGTGATCTGCTCGCTTTTTTCCTTATGAGTTGAATTGAGACCCAAAATACTCTTTTGACTTTGATTTTACAAAACAAGTTTCATACATCAATCGATTCTGTTAAATGTGTATTATTTTTGTGTATACTCACAATAAAAACATACTGTTGTGCTTTTCGACAAATAAAGAAAAATAAACACGAAGCGAGTTCTGCCTTCTATCTGTCCGTGTAGTCCATTCTGAAACGCGTCCGAAAATGAACCATAACTCAGTGAATACTTCTCACACATACACGTGATATATGTCTTTATGAAGCTTGAAATATCTTCTTTCAAATGAAGTAATTTATATAAAAAACAAATATTCTCATCTTGTGAAATCTGTATTAAAAGAGAGCGATTCCAGTCGACCTCATTAGAGCTAATTCAAATGTAATGTGACTCCGCCCACGGAGAGCGCATGCTATTCAAACGCAAATGGCTGAGGTAATCCGCGCAATCCTGTGAACGCCCCCGTATCAGCTCGAGAAAACCAAAACACAAGTTTATTCAGAACATTACTTGCTTGGTTTCGCAGCGCTGTGAGGAATAATGAGGAATACGATCGAGGAATACGAGCTGAGGAATACTAGTAAGTTTTTCCTTCTCGGGTTTCTGTTTATGAATGAATGAACGGCATAGATGCGCGCTGTTTACCACAGCTGGCAAAAAACAATATTACGTGACAGTTCTCCATTATGGACGCGAGCTCTAAAAAAAACCACTAAAAGACTTTCAAACTTTCACAGAGACCTCAAAACAGAAAGTACAAATCCTTTCTTTAAAACGAATTTCGTTTTGTATCAATTGTATCTTAATTTTAATAATTTTTTCATTAACAAATTTCCTGGATTTAAAGTAAATAAGCCTATCGTCAACGAATGATGATGTTTTAGCAAACTGTTTTGCTATACTGAGATGAGTAAAAATCGACTGAAATATGTTGAAATAAAATGTAGGCTATTTGTATAAGCAACGTAAACTGCAAATTAACATTTATATGCCCTAATATTTCATGAAAACAACTTTACAGTCAGGCGAAATATGAAAGACAACATTTTGTTTAGTAGATTTGGGTACAGTTTTTACTGTAGAATATACTGACTCGTCAAATAAGCTTTTGTTTAGCAATTTCTATATATAAAATAGCCTAATATTTTTGTCAAAAATAAAGTCATCAACTAAGATGTTAGCTGTTCCGATGTTGGCTATATTCAAAGTAATGAATACATAGATAAAATGTAGGCCTATAATCTTTTTTTTTTTACAAAGAAAGAGTACACTTGAAACATTGTTGAAATTGTAATTATTGTTATAATTGTAACCTTTTTAATAAAATAGCAAAACATATGTACAAGATAGATGTAAGCAAAATCTTAAATGGTCAATATAAGTCTTCTTCTAAATATCTTTTGTCCTTGCATTGTGGCTCAGCCAGTTTCACACCTGTGTGAATGGCTCATCATTATGCAGAGTGGGTGGTAATTCAGGTGTAAACCACTCCTCGTTCACGCCCCCTCGCATATTGGCTTTCCAAGCAAAACCTGTTTTACCTCAATTTAAATCAATCTATGGTTTTATTTGAACGATAAAGCAAGACTATTTTCACATAATTTTGAAGAAAAAACTATAGGCGACGAAATCCATTGGTCAAAAGTCTTATTGACACATATTTACTATGTGTTTTGAGGCCTTATTTCAGAAATTTTAGTTTTTAGTTTTTTCAATATCCACGCATAAACATTATTCTCTCAAAAATGAAAACATGTACATACACGTGGCTCACATATTATGGTAGCCATGTTTGTGCTTTATAGAGTGAATTTACACCTTTGCCATTAATATGTTTATAAGCAACTGAAAAAAGCACAAATGTCAGGGCATGTCAGAACATCTCAAGGGCCCAGAAAACCGCTCAGACTCCAGAGGGTTAATGCTACATAAGCCTGCCCAGCAGCAAAAACTCTTTTTAAACTAACTACTGCACTATCGACAGTTAAACCCTGAACTTTATGAACTGTGCACGCCCAAGCTAATTTTAAAGGAAACTGCCGACGAAGTCCACCTTTCGTACAAACTGTTTCTTCTTCTACATATATTGGTGTGGATTGAAACACTCTTGCTGGCTCAGACAAACACTGCTTACGGCTTTTTATCCCCACGTTACTATCATCAAAACAAACGTAAATAGTTTCAGGTAATTTATTTTTATCTGAACGTTCAATGTGTGTAACTGTACCACAAACACCATTAACTAGTCCATCATTGACATCAAGATTTTTAATTAACATGACACGTGCATTTATGCCTAAAAGCAACTTTGCTGCCAAGGTTGTATTATAAACTTTTACATGATGTCCAACAAGTAATTCTAATTTACCAGACTGCTTGCTACGTGCAAAATCTTCAGCCTCTATAGTTTCAACATCTTCGCAGATTTGAATTAATTGCTCTAGGATGTGCTCATGAACTTTATCATTAGTAGAAAAAATATGTAAAGAGTCATTATTCTCATTCTCACAACTTGCTAATATTTCCAAATCTTCTTTTTTTAGTGGAGATTTCTTGCTTCGCTTTCTTAATCGATTTAATATTTCAGCAAAAGTGCTGTCCTGTTGTCTAACAACCTATGTCAACTCTACAACACCAAAGTAATTTATTCATAAATCGATTCCTGGTTCATCCACAAAGAGCGGTTTACCCTTCACAGGAGCTAATTGGAAGAAATCGCCAACAGCTATGACGGCAATATTACCAAAAATAGAAAAATCTCCGGTTTGCTTAATTTGTCTCAATCTTCCATGAATATATGTTAGCAGTTTATGGTCTACCATTGATATTTCATCTATAATTAATTTTTGAAGGCCGTGGAATTTTGCGCGTAAAGAATTTAGCTTGTTTTCGCTCAAAGGGGCAACTTCACATTTGTGCTTATACAAAAGGTTGTATGAATTGTGGAAGTTTTTAATTGGTATGCGGCGATTCCCGTAGGAGCGGTTAAAAGAACAGTAATGTCATCTGGTTGCAGAGCTGTTTGAGACAATAATCTTGTTGCTTCATATTGTATGGCTTTAATTAAATGACTTTTTCCTGTGCCTGCTCCACCTCCACCAGTAATAAAAACATGAAATGGTTCTGGGCTTTCTCCTCTGATTTTATTCAAACACCACTGTCTAATTTTATAGAAAACAGCCATTTTGGTTTTGTTTAAAGAGCGAATTAAGCTCAACCCATCTACACAACTGAGACAATTATCTCTTTTTTCTATCTGAGCAATTTGCTGATTGTTACATGCTAAATCTGGAATGATCTCATGTCCCTCTACTTCCTGATCTGTCTCTTGTCTAAGCTGTTCACACTCAAAACGTTGTAGTTGCTGTTCAGGACAAAGTGCACACCATGCATTTTCTAAAATGCCCTCATTATTAACAGTATTTTGTGCAGTGTCCATCACATCGGCATCCTTTTCAAAAAATGCTCTGTTTGTATTTACGACATGTTGTACTAATTGTGCTGATCCATCGCTAAAAGAAACCTCACCTTCCCTATAAAAATGTTCATAATTATTATATCCTTCTGGTTTAAGTTGTCTATCTGTACGGTATGGAAGAAAAAGCTGTAATAAACTTTGATAAAAATTTTCTGGACTTTTTGTCACTGAGAATCGTGCAAAACGGACTATAGCAGGTTGAGTGCGTGTTCTTTTCACAATGAAACCCAAATTGTTTTGTAACATAATTTTATTGGAAGTAGGTTCACTTGTACTCTGACGCAAATGTGGCTAAGCAGATATCATTAAAAAAGGCTGATTTGGTCTATTCTTGTAACGATCAACAAAACTTGTCATCCACATCTTTTCACTTTTCAGATTTTGAGAGTTCAACTTGTTTTGTATAATACTAAGTGGCAAATTCATACGAACAGTATCGTCACCTGTAGGAATAAACTATATGCACTTAAGAGTGTTCAAGGAAGGTTCAATCTATAAACAGCTTCCTGTGCACTAACTTCTCGATTGTGTAAATACACGGTCCCTCATTTTTTTAAAGCTTGTTTTGCATCCACATTACCCTGAGTTGTTGATTCTCGTTGGGCATTAGCTAACAACAAACCCATTTCCCTTTCAGATTTTGAAATGTAGGAAATGATATAAACAATGCAGGCATAAGCATCTGTTACATATTGAATGTCCATATTAGCATTCCAACACTGAAGGCCAAACTTATTATACTGATTAACCCACACTTCATTTAATTGTCGTTTCAAGACAATGTGTGTAGTATTATTTATGCACTTATATACCATCTCAAACAATTTCTGATCTATTCCAACACTATCAAACAAACTTTGTACAGAATCTATCTTCTCTTCTAAAACAGCTGTCTTAACTGCCGTCATTATGCCACAAGCATATTCTACATTGACGTTATCATTTACAGTTCCACTTTTAGTTCTATCTTGACAACTATTTGTACAATCACCATTATTGGGCACGTCTACCTCAGACACATCTGTAATAAACTATATTCGCTTAAATACTGATTCAGGCAAATTATCAGTGCTGGTACTACTCGACCTCAGTGCTGCATTTGACACTGTCGATCATAACATACTTCTTGACAGGCTGGAAAACTGGGTGGGGCTTTTCTGGGATAGTCCTAAAATGGTTCAGGTCATACTTAGATGGGAGAGGTTATTATGTGAGTATAGGAGATCATAAGTCTGAGTGGACATCCATGACATGCGGAGTCCCTCAAGGCTCAATTCTTGCGCCACTTCTGTTCAACCTGTATATGCTCCCAATGAGCCAAATAATGAGAAAGAACCAAATTGCTTACCACAGCTATGCAGACGACACACAGCTCTACTTAGCCCTATCGCCTAACGATTACAGCTCCATTGACTCCCTGTGCCAATGCATTGATGAAGTCAACAGTTGGATGTGTCAAAACTTTCTTTTTCTTTCAGTTAAACAAAGACAAAAGTGAAGTCATTGCGTTTGGAAACAAAGATGAAGTTCTCAAGGTGAACGCATACCTTCACTCTAGGGGTCAAACAACTAAAAATCAAGTCAGGAATCTTGGTGTGTCCCTAGAATCAGACCTTAGTTTCAGTAGTCATGTCAAAGCAATTACTAAATCAGCATACTATCATCTGAAAAATATTGCAAGAATTAGATGCTTTGTCTCCAGACAAGACTTAGAGAAACTTGTGCATGCTTTCATCACCAGCAGGGTGGATTATTGTAATGGACTCCTCACTGGCCTTCCCAAAAAGACCATAAGACAGTTGCAGCTCATACAGAACGCTGCCGCCAGGATTCTGAGCCGAACCAGAAAATATGAACACATTACACCAGTCCTCAGGTCTTTACACTGGCTCCCAGTTAAATTTAGGATTGATTTTAAAGTATTATTACTGGTATATAAATCATTCAATGGCCTAGGACCTCAATACATTGCAGATATGCTCACTGAATATAAACCCAACAGATCACTCAGATCACTAGGATCATATCAGCTAGAAATACCAAGGGTTCACTCTAAGCTTTTAGTCCGCTTTTAGCTATTATGCCAGCCGCAGCTGGAACCAGCTTCCAGAGGATATCAGACGTGCTCCTACAGTAGTCACATTCAAATCCAGACTCAAAACACTTCTGTTTAACTGTGGCATTTACTGAATGAGCACTGTGCCAATGTTCATCCGACTGTTTGTACTGTATTTTATTTTATTTTTCAAAACTGTTTTAATTATTCTTATTTCTTTTATTATTTTAATTTCTTCTATGTAAAGCACTTTGAATTGCCATTGTGTATGAAATGTGCTATATAAATAAACTTGCCTTGCCTTGCCTTAAAACTAACCCCCCCACTTTTGTCAAAAGCATGTTGAAAGTGACACACTTCCTGCTGCCAGTTGGTGGCGCTATAAACTTTGACTCACAATAGTTACATCCATCTGATCGGCCTCTTACCACGAACACTCTGCTGAAGTTTCATCAAGATCAGTCAATGTATGCAGAATTTATTCCACTTCGTGTTCCTCTTTTCTCGCCATAAATTCGATTCCTCGCCACGGCCAAACCGTTCGAGATGTCAAAAATCCGTCCGCAATTTAGCATCCTCAATGTCTTGACTTCATGCTGACCGAGATTGGAGGCGATTGGATGAATTCTCTAGGAGGAGTACATTAAATTCCACAGCATGCGTTTCAAAACAACCCATAATAGCATATTCCTGTGACTTCCTGTTGGGCTGGCGTAAAAAGTAAAAGTACGAAAGTTGTTCGGCCCGATGAGATCTATATGTTTACCGAGTTTCATATTATTACATGCAAGCGTGTCTGATTTATGGACCAAGTTTTTGGACCCCGTTCAAGGGGGCTCTGCCACTCCCAGGTACCAGCTTCAGACCGGCCCGTTGTTCTGACCCGTGTGCAAAGTTTCAAGAGTTCACATTAATGGTCTCAAAAGTGCCCGAAAGGTTGACAGAAAAATAATAATAATAATAAATATATATATATATATATATATATATATATATAGCTGGGAGCAGCGATTACGGGCCCAAGCCGGTGGCACCGCAACCCCGGTGCTCGCAGCTATATTTATATATATATATATACTGTTCAAAAGTTTGGGGTCAGGAAGATTTTTAATGTTTTTAGGAGAAGTCTCTTCTGCTCACCAAGGCTGCATTTATTTGATTAAAAATACAAACAAAAACAGTAATATTGTGAAATATTATTCCAATTATAAGGGCTGTCAAAGTTAGCGCGTTAATAACGCGTTACCGCAAAATCATATTAACGGCACTAATTTTTTTAACGTGTGATTAACGCAGCGCTTATTTTTTGACCCGTGGCCCAACCCCTAGTTGGAGAAACGGTGTTACTAGTTGGTTTATGGTGTTGCTAACTTAGCGACATTGTTGAAGGGAAAAAATCGCTAAAGGGGTCTGCAAAGCGGCCAAACCTTATTTAGTTTCTGAGAATCTACCGATACCGCCGGTACTGCTCTCTCAGCATGCGCTCTCTCTCTCTCTCTCTCTCTCTCTCTCTCTCTCTGAGGAGCAGCGCTTTAACTCAGTTAACCCTCTGAGGTCTGAGCTGTTTTCTGGGCCCTGGAGGTGTTCTGACATGCTCTGACATTTGTGCTTATTTCTGTTACTTGTGACATTTTCATGGCTAAAGTCTAATTACACTGCATTCAGCACAAACTCTGCTACAATAATATATCAGCAGCATGTGTGTAAAAGTTTGTTGTTTTGAGATAATTACATTTATGCGTGGTTTGTGAAAATACAAAAAAAAATTCTCACTGAAATAAGGCCATGAAACCCATACTGATTATTTCTTCACAAGACTTTTGAAAATTGTATGACGTAGCCTAGAATATTTGCTCCAAACTATGTGAAAATCACCCTGACTGCTCATTCAGATAAGACAATATATTGATTTAAAAAATTTACGACGTGTTTTGTGTGAAAAAGCCTTATGCGGGATCTCATTAATATGTAAGCTTTTCTCACCTGAGAAAGACAAAGACACTCCCTAATGGCCCTATTAGGAGCTATCAGGGCCCTATCATTCTGAGCAACCTTGCACAATACTGTAAATGAGGAGAATTAAAAAAGAATGGCTTTTAAATTGTTTGGATTTATTTACAACACAACATAATCCAAAGATACAAAACAAATGACAAAAAAGCACTCACTGAAAACAATTATCCAAAGACAGAGACCTTTGTGCCATTCCTAAAAACATTGTACATACCTTTCATTTCCAAGGTGTTTGATTTTCACTTTACCATGTTCATGAGACTCATGTGAATGTTGAAGTCAGCAGGAGTGGCACCTGGGCCCTGAAAAAAAAAAAAGTGAACATACTGATAAAGAAAAACTGTAGGCCTGCACGATTTTGGGAATAAATTTTAGATTTTTCTGGTTAAAATTGCTTTTTAAAATTCACAGAATACACACATACACACACACACATAAATGTTTCCAATAATAATGAACATCAGGTTTATTGTGCCTTTTAGGCATAGGCTATGCGCAGTGCTGCATAAAATAATAACAATAACCATATTAGCAGCCTATAAATCTTCCAAAATATTTCAGTAACAACTAAGCTAGAGAAAAATATATTGATTATCATGTTACTTCAAATGTTTCCATTTGTTATGATGATATGGCATGAGATAATAGTAAAAAAAATGAAGCCGTTTGGTGCTTTTCACCAAATATGATAGCCTACATTCAAACGCGATCGCGCTCCAAGTATGATACATTCAAACGCGATCACGCTCAAATATAAAACATTATGATTACCATATCTACATTTGAGCAGATATCCACAAACACAGTAACAGTAAACACGGGTCTAAATATGAAGAGTTCAGATGCAAAAACCTCTAAATGCCATCTGAAATTTCCTCCTAGAATGATAATTTTTATCAAGCTTGTACATTTAATTTCAATAATTTCACTTAAATGCAATTAATAGGTAATTTGCATTGTCATTTAAATGAAATTACTGAACTTAAATATATGAGCTTCATAAAAATGATCATTCTAGAAGAAAATTTCAGATGGCATTTAGAGGTTTTTGCATCTGAACTCTTCATATTATAATATTCACCATATATCTAGCAACAGTTCAACTGCAATGTGAAATTTATGCAACAATAACAAACTAATATGTAAGAATTTCTTACCTTACATCTTCCTTGTCTTCTAATCGCGTTCTTCTTCTTCTGAGGTAATTCCAATGTAAGCTGCTCACGGTGCGTCTTTCAAACTGGACGAAAAGCAGAGACTTGTGAAGTGTTTTGGTGTTTTGTTTTTGAGGTAACGAGCGCGTTCACGTTCCATATGGAGAATTGCATGTGAATGTCTTTTGCGCGAGTGGGCGTGGCCAAATTAACTGTAATGAGCAAGCGTTTGAGAAGCTGGACATCTTGTTGGTTTTATACAAATTACTTAAACTGAGAATATTTGTTTTCGTTTTTAATCCGATCGTTTAAAAGTACACACTTAAATGTTTATAAAGGTATATGGCTCATAAATGTGTGACAAGTATTTGCTGAGTTTTGTTTCAGTTTATAGACGTGCTCAAGAAAAAAAAGTTCCCCGCGACGGAGAGGCAGAACGCACACCCTGTTTATTTTCTTTATTTTACAAAAGCACAATGTTTTGATTTGATTGTAAGTGGACACATACAAAAGGAAAAATATCACAGATTCTTTTTTTATATTTCTTTTTTCTGTATGTCCATAAATGACGGAGTAATTTAAGTTTATAGTGCGACAATGTGAAGAAAATCCGGCAAAACGCGCCGGCGCGTTTGTCGACCTCAGAGGGTTCAGCACAGATATTATGTTGCTTCTCTATTTTTACAAGTATAGCCGAAATCAGAGCACAGATAATCTTTATCTTATGTGAATTTGATTTCACCAGACGACGGCTCGATTATCAGCATTTTTGTGCAGATTAACGTCTTGGAAGGGAGAGCTGGTTATGTCTTAATGGGTCGCGTTTCAGTCACCATTTCAAATTCATTCCGTTGTTTGACAACAGAAACAGTAAAATATACCAATGAAAACAGTTTTATTGAGAATTTAGCTTCATCAAAATGGGCACAGAGAGAGACAAACAACAATGTAATAGGCTAATAAATAATAAATGTACATTTAGTATTTTCAGAAGAGCTGCCCTGTCATGCAAAAATCTAAACATGTTTGTGTTAGTAAATTGCTCAGTGCAAAGAAAGAGAAGTAATGGGAACCTGGTATTTTCTTGTTCTTTAGAACAAGTTCTTTGAAAAACATCTGCGAGCCAACATGTCTCGTCTTCATGCTCTATATCAGGGGTGGGGAACGTTGATCCTGGAGGGCCATTGTCCTGCAGAGTTTAGCTCCAACCCTGAAAAAAACATTTGGCTGCCTGCAACTTCAGTAATCCTGAAGACATTGATTAGCTTCAGGTGTGTTTGATTAGGGTTGGAGCTAAACTCTGCAGGACAATGGCCCTCCAGGATCAACGTTCCCCACCCCTGCTCTATATTGACTATGCAAATGTATGTTTATTATTGAAACCATAAAGCATAATATTTAGTCCCATATTTATCCATGCCCACGTTGATTAGAGTATTACAAACTTGAAAAGTATTAATTTAAGGTACATTTAGAACAATTAAAAAAAAAGTGCGATTAATCGTGATTAAAAAATGTAATTGATTGACAGCCCTAATATATATACACAGCTCAAAAAAATTAAGGGAACACTTTTTAATCAGAGAATAGCATCAAGTCAGTTAAACTCCTGGGATATTGATCTGGTCAGTTAAGTAACAGAGGGGGGTGGTAATCAGTTTCAACTGCTTTAGTGTTAATGACATTAACAGCAGGTGCACTAGATGGGCAACAGTGAGACAACCCCCAAAACAGGAATGGTTTTACAGGTGGAGGCCACTGACATTTTTTCCCTACTCATCTTTTCGGACTGTTTTTCACCAGTTTAGCATTTGGCTAGGGTCAGTGTCACTACTGGTAGCATGAGGCGATACCTGGACCCTACAGAGGTTGCGCAGGCAGTCCAGCTCCTTCAGGATGGCTCATCAATACGTGCCATTGCCAGAAGGTTTGCTGTGTCTCCAAGCACAGTCTCAAGAGCATGGAGGAGATTCCAGGAAGACAGACAGCTACTCTAGGAGAGCTGGACAGGGCCGTAGAAGGTCCTTAACCCATCAGCAGGACCGGTATCTGCTCCTATGTGCTTGGAGGAACATGATGAGCACTGCCAGAGCCCTACAAAATGACCTCCAGCAGGCCACTGGTGTGAATGTCTCTGACCAAACAATCAGAAACAGACTTCATGAGGGTGGCCTGAGGGCCCGACGTCCTCTAGTGGGCCCTGTGCTCACTGCCCAGCACCAGGGAGCTCGATTGGCATTTTCCATCGAACACCAGAATTGGCAGGTCCGCCACTGGTGCCCTGTGGTTTTCACAAATGAGAGCAGGTTCACCCTGAGCACATGACAGACAGGAAAGGGTCTGGAGAAGCCGTGGAGAATGTTATGCTGCCTGTAACATCGTTCAGCATGACCGGTTTGGTGGTGGGTCAGTGAGGGTCTGGGGAGGCGTATCCATGGAGGGACGCACAGACCTCTGCAGGCTAGACAATGGCACCCTGACTGCCATTAGGTATCGGGATGAAATCCTTGGATCCTTTGTCAGACCCTATGCTGGTGCAGTGGGTCCTGGGTTCCTCCTGGTGCACAACAATGCCCTGCCTCATGTGGCGAGAGCATGCAGGCAGTTCCTGGAGGATGAAGGAATGATACCATGGAAGGGCCACCACGCTCACCTGACCTATGTCCAATAGAACACCTCTGGGACATTGTGTTTCGGTCCATCTGACATCACCTGGTTGCACCTCAGACTGTCCAGGAGCTCAGTGATGCGCTGGTCCAGATCTGGGAGGAAATACCCCAGGACACCATCCGTCGTCTCATTAGGAGCATGCCCCGACGTTGTCAGGCATGCAAACAAGCACGTGGGGGCCATACTAACTACTGAGAACCATTTTGAGTTGCTGCAATGAAATTTCAGCAAAATTGACAAGCCTGCTGCATCACTTTTTCACTTAGATTTCCGGGGTGTTTTTGAATTCAATCCTCTGTAGGTTGATTATTTTCATCTCCATCAAACGATGTGGCATCCTTTCGTTCATTACACATTACCCAGTCCATATTAGTATAGATATCCAGCATAATATTTTTCCCCATTGAGATCTGATGTGTTTTCAAAGTGTTACTTTAATTTTTTTGAGCAGTGTATATATATATATATAGTTGGGTGAAACATGCAATTTATTCTGTTATAATTAATGCCTCATAATATATAGGCTTCTAATAGGGTATTGGGAATAATTGTAACTTTGTGTGAGAAAAGTGAAAAGAAAAACACTTTATAAGGTTTTTATAAGAAACCTTGTTATGTGGAAACAATGTAAAAGGTTTTTATAAGAAACCCTTGAATCTGGTTAATTAGAAAAGACACTGAGACTTGGTTTTATAAACATGTTTATTAAGAAATTGTCATTAAGAAAAGACACCACAACTGTTGTTTGTCACTCATTTATTGAGAAGATGGTTTATAAAAAGGAGACACTGCAATTGGTGAAGTGGGGTCAAAGATGTCCAAAAGTTGATGGACTTTAAAAGAGCTGGAATGACATGTCCAGTCAGACGCTGATTCACCAAGGAATCAGTAATTCTGTAGTTTAAATGTATTAAATGTAGTTAGACTACATACCGCCCATTACAGTAGTGGCCATTTTGAAAAGTACAGTATTCAGTTTTTTCGCTACTCCTTCAAAATTTGTCCAATTTTCTCCAAAATTTGCTCACATTGGACTGAGCCGCACAGAAGTGAGTGAACAGATTTTTTTTATTCATTTCTGTTCAAAACTTATGATGTCGCAAACTTAACCAGGTCCACCCAAAATCGGCTAAGAGGCTGTATCTCGGCCAAACTTTGATCAATCGAAACGAAAATTGGTACACTTTATCAGAAGCATGATCTGAGGTTCCATGCCAAAGTTGGGAACAGCGCCACCTACGGGTCATGAGAACTTAAACTATAAACAAATCATTTGAAAGCTTACTTAGATAAAGTTAGTTATATTAGTTTATGTTTAGTATAGGATATTTTTTGAAGCTAATAATAGCATGTACACTGTGGGGAATCGAACCCCACCCAAGTGGTTAACCTGGACCATTACCAGTGTATTTTTGCTTTGTTTGCTTTGCAACAGCATAGTTTAAGTATGTACATTACCAGACAGATTAAGGCAAACATTAAGTACAAGTATTTTATGTGAATTTTAGTGGCAACGAATTAGCACTTAAAATCTTTCTAGTCACTTTATTTCATCATTTTCACATTAATCACAGGGGAACAAACAAAGAGCTGAGGCCCCGATCACACAGAGCGGTTGGTCATTTAAAAACATGGAACGGGGGGATAAAAAACTACAAAGATTACGGTTATAAACACGAGCTTCCGGTAATAGGAAACGAAGGAGGTGTTGCTGTAATTTATAGTACTAACTTCAGTATTACTCAGTGTTGCATAACACACCATCACTTCAAAAGCATTATATTTGAATCTAGACCTCTATCTGGTGTAAGTGCAAAATTCCATTTAAGACTTGTGCTGGCTACTGTGTGCAGGCCACCATTGGAATTTACAGACATTCTGAACTCTATTGGAATTAGGTAACATCAGGACTCACTTAATGTCGTAATCAAACATTATATCTAATATTCTCACATGGAATCAATGTTGATTTCATCGCTCTGCTGACACCTCTGGGACAGGTGCTGGTCCTCCATCTGATCTGGATACGGCCCGGATCCAGCTGACTACATGCGCTGCGGTCGTGTCTAGGTGCAGGTCCACCATCTGATCTTGATATGGCCCTGAAAGAAATGGGAAAAGGAAAGAAACCCACCCAAGGTTTTAGCCGATACCTGCCTTGGGTTTGACGCGACTTCCCTACGGCCAGACTCCTTGGGCTGATGATTGAGACGGTGGGCGCCCACAGTCCCAGCCGTCGGCCCAAGGAGTCTGGCCGCAGGGAAGTCTAGTCAAACCCAGGCAGGTATCGGCTAAACCCTTGGGTGGGCGATGCGTCCAGGTTCCTTTCGGCAACCCCCTGAGGGGTGTGCAGCTCACTGCGTGCTGACGCCTTAGTCCGACGGCTAAGACATTGGGCGCCCCCTGCCTTTGCCCGTTGCCCCAGGGAGTCAGTCTGCTGGGAGTTGGACACCCCCCCAGGGAGTGCTGAAGGAACCTGGGCGCAGAGCCACCCATTGATTTTTCGTCGACACCCCCCCCCCCCCCGGGGTTGCCGCGAAACTGCATCTGGTCTGATTTCTTGGGCTGATGGCTGGGATAGTGGGCGCCCACCGTCTCAATCATCAGCCCAAGAAATCAGACCAGAGGCAGTGTCGCAGAAACCCCGGGGGGGGGGGGATGTGTCGACGAAAGACCCATGGGTGGCTCTGCGCCCAGGTTCCTTCAGCACTCTCTGGGGGGGGTCCAACTCCCAGCAGACTGACTCCAAGGGGCAATGGTCGGGACAGTGGGCGCCCCAATGTCTTAGCCGTCGCACTAAGGAATCAGCCGCAGCGAGCTGCAACACCCCTCAGGGGGTTGCTCGAAAAGGAACCTGGACCCATCGCCACACCGAACCTTCCATGGGACGGAGGACTCAGTCTGCAGGGAGTTTCCCACACGGTTTCGCCAACCGTCCCAAACGTCGCCCACCGAAACCTACCATGGAATACAGTAGTGAGTCCACAGGGAACCATGGCGTCCGGGAACATCACGACACCGTCCCAACCGTCGGCGCAAGGACTCAGTCTGCAGGAAGTCGTGGCAGGAGGAAGGCAACCCCCTGAGGGGTGTGCAGCTCACTGCGTGCTGACGCCTTAGTGTGACGGCTAAGACATTGGGCGCCCCCTGCCTTTGCCCGTTGCCCCAGGGAGTCAGTCTGCTGGGAGTTGGACACCCCCCCAGGGAGTGCTGAAGGAACCTGGGCGCAGAGCCACCCATTGGTTTTTCGTCGACACCCCCCCCCCCCCCGGGGTTGCCGCGAAACTGCATCTGGTCTGATCTCTTGGGCTGATGATTGAGACGGTGGGCGCCCACTATCCCAGCCATCAGCCCAAGAAATCAGACCAGAGGCAGTTTCGCGGCAACCCCGGGGGGGGGGGGGTGTCGACGAAAAACCAATGGGTGGCTCTGCGCCCAGGTTCCTTCAGCACTCCCTGGGGGGAGGTGTCCAACTCCCAGCAGACTGACTCCCTGGGGCAACGGGCAAAGCCAGGGGCGCCCAATGTCTTAGCCGTCACACTAAGGCGTCAGCACGCAGTGAGCTGCACACCCCTCAGGGGGTTGCCTTCCTCCTGCCACGACTTCCTGCAGACTGAGTCCTTGCGCCGACGGTTGGGACGGTGTCGTGATGTTCCCGGACGCCATGGTTCCCTGTGGACTCACTACTGTATTCCATGGTAGGTTTCGGTGGGCGACGTTTGGGACGGTTGGCGAAACCGTGTGGGAAACTCCCTGCAGACTGAGTCCTCCGTCCCATGGAAGGTTCGGTGTGGCGATGGGTCCAGGTTCCTTTTCGAGCAACCCCCTGAGGGGTGTTGCAGCTCGCTGCGGCTGATTCCTTAGTGCGACGGCTAAGACATTGGGGCGCCCACTGTCCCGACCATTGCCCCTTGGAGTCAGTCTGCTGGGAGTTGGACCCCCCCCAGAGAGTGCTGAAGGAACCTGGGTGCAGAGCCACCCATGGGTCTTTCGTCGACACATCCCCCCCCCCCCGGGGTTTCTGCGACACTGCCTCTGGTCTGATTTCTTGGGCTGATGATTGAGACGGTGGGCGCCCACTATCCCAGCCATCAGCCCAAAAAATCAGACCAGATGCAGTTTCGCGGCAACCCCGGGGGGGGGGGGGGGTGTCGACGAAAAACCAATGGGTGGCTCTGCGCCCAGGTTCCTTCAGCACTCCCTGGGGGGGTGTCCAACTCCCAGCAGACTGACTCCCTGGGGCAACGGGCAAAGCCAGGGGGCGCCCAATATCTTAGCCGTCGCACTAAGGCGTCAGCACGCAGTGAGCTGCACACCCCTCAGGGGGTTGCCTTCCTCCTGCCACGACTTCCTGCAGACTGAGTCCTTGCGCCGACGGTTGGGACGGTGTCGTGATGTTCCCGGACGCCATGGTTCCCTGTGGACTCACTACTGTATTCCATGGTAGGTTTCGGTGGGCGACGTTTGGGACGGTTGGCGAAACCGTGTGGGAAACTCCCTGCGGACTGAGTCCTCCGTCCCATGGAAGGTTCGGTGTGGCGATGGGTCCAGGTTCCTTTTCGAGCAACCCCCTGAGGGGTGTTGCAGCTCGCTGCGGCTGATTCCTTAGTGCGACGGCTAAGACATTGGGGCGCCCACTGTCCCGACCATTGCCCCTTGGAGTCAGTCTGCTGGGAGTTGGACCCCCCCCAGAGAGTGCTGAAGGAACCTGGGCGCAGAGCCACCCATGGGTCTTTCGTCGACACATCCCCCCCCCCCCGGGGTTTCCTCGACACTGCCTCTGGTCTGATTTCTTGGGCTGATGGCTGGGATAGTGGGCGCCCACCGTCTCAATCATCAGCCCAAGAAATCAGACCAGAGGCAGTGTCGAGGAAACCCCGGGGGGGGGGGGGGTTGTCGACGAAAGACCCATGGGTGGCTCTGCGCCCAGGTTCCTTCAGCACTCTCTGGGGGGGGGTCCAACTCCCAGCAGACTGACTCCAAGGGGCAATGGTCGGGACAGTGGGCGCCCCAATGTCTTAGCCGTCGCACTAAGGAATCAGCCGCAGCGAGCTGCAACACCCCTCAGGGGGTTGCTCGAAAAGGAACCTGGACCCATCGCCACACCGAACCTTCCATGGGACGGAGGACTCAGTCCGCAGGGAGTTTCCCACACGGTTTCGCCAACCGTCCCAAACGTCGCCCACCGAAACCTACCATGGAATACAGTAGTGAGTCCACAGGGAACCATGGCGTCCGGGAACATCACGACACCGTCCCAACCGTCGGCGCAAGGACTCAGTCTGCAGGAAGTCGTGGCAGGAGGAAGGCAACCCCCTGAGGGGTGTGCAGCTCACTGCGTGCTGACGCCTTAGTGCGACGGCTAAGACATTGGGCGCCCCCTGGCTTTGCCCGTTGCCCCAGGGAGTCAGTCTGCTGGGAGTTGGACACCCCCCCAGGGAGTGCTGAAGGAACCTGGGCGCAGAGCCACCCATTGATTTTTCGTCTACACCCCCCCCCCCGGGGTTGCCGCGAAACTGCATCTGGTCTGATTTCTTGGGCTGATGGCTGGGATAGTGGGCGCCCACCGTCTCAATCATCAGCCCAAGAAATCAGACCAGAGGCAGTGTCGCAGAAACCCCGGGGGGGGGGGGATGTGTCGACGAAAGACCCATGGGTGGCTCTGCGCCCAGGTTCCTTCAGCACTCTCTGGGGGGGGTCCAACTCCCAGCAGACTGACTCCAAGGGGCAATGGTCGGGACAGTGGGCGCCCCAATGTCTTAGCCGTTGCACTAAGGAATCAGCCGCAGCGAGCTGCAACACCCCTCAGGGGGTTGCTCGAAAAGGAACCTGGACCCATCGCCACACCGAACCTTCCATGGGACGGAGGACTCAGTCCGCAGGGAGTTTCCCACACGGTTTCGCCAACCGTCCCAAACGTCGCCCACCGAAACCTACCATGGAATACAGTAGTGAGTCCACAGGGAACCATGGCGTCCGGGAACATCACGACACCGTCCCAACCGTCGCCGCAAGGACTCAGTCTGCAGGAAGTCGTGGCACCGTCCCCAAGGGGTGGAGGATGTTCTGAAATAGATCAAGAAAAGACAAAGTCAGTATGCTCAGCATTCTCAATTCAACGCTAACCTAACCACCTGCTTTGCACTGTTGTTTTGAAAATCAAGAAAAAGCACAGGGTGCACTTTCTGCCATCTCCATGTTTTTTAGGACCTCTCCACTCACAAGCGCCGCAGTAGTTTTAGTTTAAACCACGCCCTCTCGTCTTTGATCTTGTATCCTGTATTGGGGCGTGAATCTATTTAATTACTTCAAGAACACAGCTGTTATCAGCACTTAAAATCTTTCTAGTCACTTTATTTTCACATTAATCACAGGGGAACAAACAAAGAGGTTTGTCATTTAAAAACATGGAACGGGGGGATAAAAAAAACGACAAAGATTACGGTTATAAACACGAGCTAATAGGAAACGAAGGAGGTGTTGCTGTAATTTATAGTACTAACTTCAGTATTACTCAGTGCTGCATAACGCACCATCAAAAGCATTATATTTGAATCTAGACCTCTATCTGGTGTAAGTGCAAAATTCCATTTAAGACTTGTGCTGGCTAGATGAAGACCCTGAGAAACAGAAATAAAACACAGAACAAACTTATAACAATGTAATGTTTAATAAATTATTGCTAGAGTTCAATAAATTACAGAGAGGCAGACAGGAAGAGAGACAGAAAGACAGGAAGAGAGACAGGAAGAAAGACAGGCAGAAAGACAGACAGGCAGACAGACAGGAAGAGAGACAGGAAGAAAGACAGGCAGACAGACAGGAAGAGAGACAGACAGACAGACAGGAAGAGAGACAGACAGACAGACAGACAGGAAGAGAGACAGGCAGACAAGATTCAGGAGAAAAATATTGACAAACCTCTGTAGAAGGTACGTGAGTAAACAAGCTGACTCTGCCCTGTAGTCAAAGTTAAGGGCTGATGAAGACCCTGAGAAACAGAAACAAAACACAGAACAAACTTAAAACAATGTAATGTTTAATAAATTATTGCTAGAGTTCAATAAATTACAGACAGGCAGACAGACAGGAAGAGAGACAGGCAGACAAGATTCAGGAGACAAATATTGACAAACCTCTGTAGAAGGTACGTGAGTAAACACAAGCTGACTCTGCCCTTAACTGACTACAGAGCAGATGAAGACCCTGAGAAACAGAAACAAAACACAGAACAAACTTATAACAATGTAATGTTTAATAAATTATTGCTACAGACAAGCAGGCAGACAGGCAGACAGGAAGAGAGACAGAAAGAAAGACAGACAGGCAGAGAAACAGGAAGAAAGACAGACAGACAGACAGGAAGAAAGACAGACAGACAGGAAGAGAGACAGGCAGACAGGAAGAGAGACAGGAAGAAAGACAGGCAGACAGACAGGCAGAGAGACAGGAAGACAGACAGGCAGACAAGATTCAGGAGAAATATTGACAAACCTCTGTAGAAGGTACGTGAGTAAACACAAGCTGACTCTGCCCTGTAGTCAAAGTTAAGGGCTGATGAAGACCCTGAGAAACAGAAACAAAACACAGAACAAACTTATAACAATGTAATGTTTAATAAATTATTGCTAGAGTTCAATAAATTACAGACAGGCAGACACACAGGAAGAGAGACAGGAAGAAAGACAGGAAGAGAGACAGACAGACAGACAGACAGACAGGAAGAGAGACAGGCAGACAAGATTCAGGAGAAAAATATTGACAAACCTCTGTAGAAGGTACGTGAGTAAACAAGCTGACTCTGCCCTGTAGTCAAAGTTAAGGGCTGATGAAGACCCTGAGAAACAGAAACAAAACACAGAACAAACTTAAAACAATGTAATGTTTAATAAATTATTGCTAGAGTTCAATAAATTACAGACAGGCAGACAGACAGGAAGAGAGACAGGCAGACAAGATTCAGGAGACAAATATTGACAAACCTCTGTAGAAGGTACGTGAGTAAACACAAGCTGACTCTGCCCTTAACTGACTACAGAGCAGATGAAGACCCTGAGAAACAGAAACAAAACACAGAACAAACTTATAACAGGAGACAAATATTGACAAACCTCTGTAGAAGGTACGTGAGTAAACACAAGCTGACTCAGCCCTTAACTGACTACAGAGCAGATGAAGACCCTGAGAAACAGAAACAAAACACAGAACAAACTTATAACAGGAGACAAATATTGACAAACCTCTGTAGAAGGTACGTGAGTAAACACAAGCTGACTCAGCCCTTAACTGACTACAGAGCAGATGAAGACCCTGAGAAACAGAAACAAAACACAGAACAAACTTATAACAATGTAATGTTTAATAAATTATTGCTACAGACAAGCAGGCAGACAGGCAGACAGGAAGAGAGACAGAAAGAAAGACAGACAGGCAGAGAGAAAGGAAGAAAGACAGGAAGAAAGACAGACAGACAGGAAGAAAGACAGACAGACAGACAGGAAGAGAGACAGGCAGACAGGAAGAGAGACAGGAAGAAAGACAGGCAGACAGACAGACAGACAGGAAGAGAGACAGGCAGACAAGATTAAGGAGACAAATGTTGACAAACCTCTGTAGAAGGTACGTGAGTAAACACAAGCTGACTCAGCCCTTAACTGACTACAGAGCAGATGAAGACCCTGAGAAACAGAAACAAAACACAGAACAAACTTATAACAATGTAATGTTTAATAAATTATTGCTAGAGTTCAATAAATTACAGAGAGGCAGACAGGAAGAGAGACAGACAGACAGGAAGAGAGACAGGAAGAAAGACAGGCAGAAAGACAGACAGGCAGAGAAACAGGAAGAGAGACAGGAAGAAAGACAGGCAGACAGACAGGAAGAGAGACAGAAAGACAGACAGGAAGAGAGACAGACAGACAGACAGGAAGAGAGACAGGCAGACAAGATTCAGGAGAAAAATATTGACAAACCTCTGTAGAAGGTACGTGAGTAAACAAGCTGACTCTGCCCTGTAGTCAAAGTTAAGGGCTGATGAAGACCCTGACAAACAGAAACAAAACACAGAACAAACTTAAAACAATGTAATGTTTAATAAATTATTGCTAGAGTTCAATAAATTACAGACAGGCAGACAGACAGGAAGAGAGACAGGCAGACAAGATTCAGGAGACAAATATTGACAAACCTCTGTAGAAGGTACGTGAGTAAACACAAGCTGACTCTGCCCTGTAGTCAAAGTTAAGGGCTGATGAAGACCCTGAGAAACAGAAACAAAACACAGAACAAACTTTTAACAATGTAATGTTTAATAAATTATTGCTAGAGTTCAATAAATTACAGACAGGCAGACACACAGGAAGAGAGACAGGCAGACAGACAGGAAGAGAGACAGACAGACAGACAGACAGACAGACAGGAAGAGAGACAGGCAGACAAGATTCAGGAGAAAAATATTGACAAACCTCTGTAGAAGGTACGTGAGTAAACAAGCTGACTCTGCCCTGTAGTCAAAGTTAAGGGCTGATGAAGACCCTGAGAAACAGAAACAAAACACAGAACAAACTTAAAACAATGTAATGTTTAATAAATTATTGCTAGAGTTCAATAAATTACAGACAGGCAGACAGACAGGAAGAGAGACAGGCAGACAAGATTCAGGAGAAATATTGACAAACCTCTGTAGAAGGTACGTGAGTAAACACAAGCTGACTCAGCCCTTAACTGACTACAGAGCAGATGAAGACCCTGAGAAACAAACAAAACACAGAACAAACTTATAACAGGAGACAAATATTGACAAACCTCTGTAGAAGGTACGTGAGTAAACACAAGCTGACTCAGCCCTTAACTGACTACAGAGCAGATGAAGACCCTGCGAAACAGAAACAAAACACAGAACAAACTTATAACAATGTAATGTTTAATAAATTATTGCTACAGACAAGCAGGCAGACAGGCAGACAGGAAGAGAGACAGAAAGAAAGACAGACAGGCAGAGAGACAGGAAGAAAGACAGGAAGAAAGACAGACAGACAGACAGGAAGAAAGACAGACAGACAGACAGGAAGAGAGACAGGCAGACAGGAAGAGAGACAGGAAGAAAGACAGGCAGACAGACAGGCAGAGAGACAGGAAGACAGACAGGAAGAGAGACAGGCAGACAAGATTCAGGAGAAATATTGACAAACCTCTGTAGAAGGTACGTGAGTAAACACAAGCTGACTCAGCCCTTAACTGACTACAGAGCAGATGAAGACCCTGAGAAACAGAAACAAAACACAGAACAAACTTATAACAATGTAATGTTTAATAAATTATTGCTACAGACAAGCAGGCAGACAGGCAGACAGGAAGAGAGACAGAAAGAAAGACAGACAGGCAGAGAGACAGGAAGAAAGACAGGAAGAAAGACAGACAGACAGACAGGAAGAAAGACAGACAGACAGACAGGAAGAGAGACAGGCAGACAGGAAGAGAGACAGGAAGAAAGACAGGCAGACAGACAGGCAGAGAGACAGGAAGACAGACAGGAAGAGAGACAGGCAGACAAGATTCAGGAGAAATATTGACAAACCTCTGTAGAAGGTACGTGAGTAAACACAAGCTGACTCTGCCCTGTAGTCAAAGTTAAGGGCTGATGAAGACCCTGAGAAACAGAAACAAAACACAGAACAAACTTTTAACAATGTAATGTTTAATAAATTATTGCTAGAGTTCAATAAATTACAGACAGGCAGACACACAGGAAGAGAGACAGGCAGACAGACAGGAAGAGAGACAGACAGACAGACAGACAGACAGACAGACAGACAGACAGACAGGAAGAGAGACAGGCAGACAAGATTCAGGAGAAAAATATTGACAAACCTCTGTAGAAGGTACGTGAGTAAACAAGCTGACTCTGCCCTGTAGTCAAAGTTAAGGGCTGATGAAGACCCTGAGAAACAGAAACAAAACACAGAACAAACTTAAAACAATGTAATGTTTAATAAATTATTGCTAGAGTTCAATAAATTACAGACAGGCAGACAGACAGGAAGAGAGACAGGCAGACAAGATTCAGGAGAAATATTGACAAACCTCTGTAGAAGGTACGTGAGTAAACAAGCTGACTCTGCCCTGTAGTCAAAGTTAAGGGCTGATGAAGACCCTGAGAAACAGAAACAAAACACAGAACAAACTTAAAACAATGTAATGTTTAATAAATTATTGCTAGAGTTCAATAAATTACAGACAGGCAGACAGACAGGAAGAGAGACAGGCAGACAAGATTCAGGAGACAAATATTGACAAACCTCTGTAGAAGGTACGTGAGTAAACACAAGCTGACTCAGCCCTTAACTGACTACAGAGCAGATGAAGACCCTGAGAAACAAACAAAACACAGAACAAACTTATAACAGGAGACAAATATTGACAAACCTCTGTAGAAGGTACGTGAGTAAACACAAGCTGACTCAGCCCTTAACTGACTACAGAGCAGATGAAGACCCTGAGAAACAGAAACAAAACACAGAACAAACTTATAACAGGAGACAAATATTGACAAACCTCTGTAGAAGGTACGCGAGTAAACACAAGCTGACTCAGCCCTTAACTGACTACAGAGCAGATGAAGACCCTGCGAAACAGAAACAAAACACAGAACAAACTTATAACAATGTAATGTTTAATAAATTATTGCTACAGACAAGCAGGCAGACAGGCAGACAGGAAGAGAGACAGAAAGAAAGACAGACAGGCAGAGAGACAGGAAGAAAGACAGGAAGAAAGACAGACAGACAGACAGACAGGAAGAAAGACAGACAGACAGACAGGAAGAGAGACAGGCAGACAGGAAGAGAGACAGGAAGAAAGACAGGCAGACAGACAGGCAGAGAGACAGGAAGACAGACAGGAAGAGAGACAGGCAGACAAGATTCAGGAGAAATATTGACAAACCTCTGTAGAAGGTACGTGAGTAAACACAAGCTGACTCAGCCCTTAACTGACTACAGAGCAGATGAAGACCCTGAGAAACAGAAACAAAACACAGAACAAACTTATAACAATGTAATGTTTAATAAATTATTGCTACAGACAAGCAGGCAGACAGGCAGACAGGAAGAGAGACAGAAAGAAAGACAGACAGGCAGAGAGACAGGAAGAAAGACAGGAAGAAAGACAGACAGACAGACAGGAAGAAAGACAGACAGACAGGAAGAGAGACAGGCAGACAGGAAGAGAGACAGGAAGAAAGACAGGCAGACAGACAGGCAGAGAGACAGGAAGACAGACAGGAAGAGAGACAGGCAGACAAGATTCAGGAGAAATATTGACAAACCTCTGTAGAAGGTACGTGAGTAAACACAAGCTGACTCTGCCCTGTAGTCAAAGTTAAGGGCTGATGAAGACCCTGAGAAACAGAAACAAAACACAGAACAAACTTTTAACAATGTAATGTTTAATAAATTATTGCTAGAGTTCAATAAATTACAGACAGGAAGACAGACAGGAAGAGAGACAGGCAGACAAGATTCAGGAGAAAAATATTGACAAACCTCTGTAGAAGGTACGTGAGTAAACAAGCTGACTCTGCCCTGTAGTCAAAGTTAAGGGCTGATGAAGACCCTGAGAAACAGAAACAAAACACAGAACAAACTTAAAACAATGTAATGTTTAATAAATTATTGCTAGAGTTCAATAAATTACAGACAGGCAGACAGACAGACAGGAAGAGAGACAGGCAGACAAGATTCAGGAGACAAATATTGACAAACCTCTGTAGAAGGTACGTGAGTAAACACAAGCTGACTCAGCCCTTAACTGACTACAGAGCAGATGAAGACCCTGAGAAACAGAAACAAAACACAGAACAAACTTATAACAGGAGACAAATATTGACAAACCTCTGTAGAAGGTACGCGAGTAAACACAAGCTGACTCAGCCCTTAACTGACTACAGAGCAGATGAAGACCCTGAGAAACAGAAACAAAACACAGAACAAACTTAAAACAATGTAATGTTTAATAAATTATTGCTAGAGTTCAATAAATTACAGACAGACAGACAGACAGACAGGAAGAGAGACAGGCAGACAAGATTCAGGAGACAAATATTGACAAACCTCTGTAGAAGGTACGCGAGTAAACACAAGCTGACTCAGCCCTTAACTGACTACAGAGCAGATGAAGACCCTGAGAAACAGAAACAAAACACAGAACAAACTTATAACAATGTAATGTTTAATAAATTATTGCTACAGACAAGCAGGCAGACAGGCAGACAGGAAGAGAGACAGAAAGAAAGACAGACAGACAGACAGGAAGAAAGACAGACAGACAGACAGGAAGAAAGACAGACAGACAGGAAGAAAGACAGACAGACAGACAGGAAGAAAGACAGGCAGACAGACAGACAGGCAGAGAGACAGGCAGACAAGATTCAGGAGAAAAATTGACAAACCTCTGTAGAAGGTACGTGAGTAAACACAAGCTGACTCTGCCCTGTAGTCAAAGTTAAGGGCTGATGAAGACCCTGAGAAACAGAAACAAAACACAGAACAAACTTAAAACAATGTAATGTTTAATAAATTATTGCTAGAGTTCAATAAATTACAGACAGGCAGACACACAGGAAGAGAGACAGGCAGACAGACAGGAAGAGAGACAGACAGACAGACAGACAGACAGGAAGAGAGACAGGCAGACAAGATTCAGGAGAAAAATATTGACAAACCTCTGTAGAAGGTACGTGAGTAAACAAGCTGACTCTGCCCTGTAGTCAAAGTTAAGGGCTGGTGAAGACCCTGAGAAACAGAAACAAAACACAGAACAAACTTAAAACAATGTAATGTTTAATAAATTATTGCTAGAGTTCAATAAATTACAGACAGGCAGACAGACAGGAAGAGAGACAGGCAGACAAGATTCAGGAGACAAATATTGACAAACCTCTGTAGAAGGTACGCGAGTAAACACAAGCTGACTCAGCCCTTAACTGACTACAGAGCAGATGAAGACCCTGAGAAACAGAAACAAAACACAGAACAAACTTATAACAATGTAATGTTTAATAAATTATTGCTACAGACAAGCAGGCAGACAGGCAGACAGGAAGAGAGACAGAAAGAAAGACAGACAGGCAGAGAGACAGGAAGAAAGACAGGAAGAAAGACAGACAGACAGACAGGAAGAAAGACAGACAGACAGACAGGAAGAGAGACAGGCAGACAGGAAAAGAGACAGGAAGAAAGACAGGCAGACAGACAGGCAGAGAGACAGGAAGACAGACAGGAAGAGAGACAGGCAGACAAGATTCAGGAGAAATATTGACAAACCTCTGTAGAAGGTACGTGAGTAAACACAAGCTGACTCTGCCCTGTAGTCAAAGTTAAGGGCTGATGAAGACCCTGAGAAACAGAAACAAAACACAGAACAAACTTTTAACAATGTAATGTTTAATAAATTATTGCTAGAGTTCAATAAATTACAGACAGGCAGACAGACAGGAAGAGAGACAGGCAGACAGACAGGAAGAGAGACAGACAGACAGACAGACAGGAAGAGAGACAGGCAGACAAGATTCAGGAGAAAAATATTGACAAACCTCTGTAGAAGGTACGTGAGTAAACAAGCTGACTCTGCCCTGTAGTCAAAGTTAAGGGCTGATGAAGACCCTGAGAAACAGAAACAAAACACAGAACAAACTTAAAACAATGTAATGTTTAATAAATTATCGCTAGAGTTCAATAAATTACAGACAGGCAGACAGACAGGAAGAGAGACAGGCAGACAAGATTCAGGAGAAATATTAACAAACCTCTGTAGAAGGTACGTGAGTAAACACAAGCTGACTCAGCCCTTAACTGACTACAGAGCAGATGAAGACCCTGAGAAACAGAAACAAAACACAGAACAAACTTATAACAGGAGACAAATATTGACAAACCTCTGTAGAAGGTACGCGAGTAAACACAAGCTGACTCAGCCCTTAACTGACTACAGAGCAGATGAAGACCCTGAGAAACAGAAACAAAACACAGAACAAACTTATAACAATGTAATGTTTAATAAATTATTGCTACAGACAAGCAGGCAGACAGGCAGACAGGAAGAGAGACAGAAAGAAAGACAGACAGGCAGAGAGACAGGAAGAAAGACAGGAAGAAAGACAGACAGACAGACAGACAGGAAGAAAGACAGACAGACAGACAGGAAGAGAGACAGGCAGACAGGAAGAGAGACAGGAAGAAAGACAGACAGGCAGAGAAACAGGAAGAAAGACAGACAGACAGACAGGAAGAGAGACAGGCAGACAGGAAGAGAGACAGGAAGAAAGACAGGCAGACAGACAGGCAGAGAGACAGGAAGACAGACAGGAAGAGAGACCGGCAGACAAGATTCAGGAAAAATATTGACAAACCTCTGTAGAAGGTACGTGAGTAAACACAAGCTGACTCTGCCCTGTAGTCAAAGTTAAGGGCTGATGAAGACCCTGAGAAACAGAAACAAAACACAGAACAAACTTATAACAATGTAATGTTTAATAAATTATTGCTAGAGTTCAATAAATTACAGACAGGCAGACACACAGGAAGAGAGCCAGGCAGACAAGATTCAGGAGAAAAATATTGACAAACCTCTGTAGAAGGTACGTGAGTAAACAAGCTGACTCAGCCCTTAACTGACTACAGAGCAGATGAAGACCCTGAGAAACAAACAAAACACAGAACAAACTTATAACAATGTAATGTTTAATAAATTATTGCTAGAGTTCAATAAATTACAGACAGGCAGACACACAGGAAGAGAGACAGGCAGACAGACAGGAAGAGAGACAGACAGACAGACAGACAGACAGACAGACAGACAGGAAGAGAGACAGGCAGACAAGATTCAGGAGAAAAATATTGACAAACCTCTGTAGAAGGTACGTGAGTAAACAAGCTGACTCTGCCCTGTAGTCAAAGTTAAGGGCTGATGAAGACCCTGAGAAACAGAAACAAAACACAGAACAAACTTAAAACAATGTAATGTTTAATAAATTATTGCTAGAGTTCAATAAATTACAGACAGGCAGACAGACAGGAAGAGAGACAGGCAGACAAGATTCAGGAGAAAAATATTGACAAACCTCTGTAGAAGGTACGTGAGTAAACACAAGCTGACTCAGCCCTTAACTGACTACAGAGCAGATGAAGACCCTGAGAAACAGAAACAAAACACAGAACAAACTTATAACAGGAGACAAATATTGACAAACCTCTGTAGAAGGTACGTGAGTAAACACAAGCTGACTCAGCCCTTAACTGACTACAGAGCAGATGAAGACCCTGAGAAACAGAAACAAAACACAGAACAAACTTATAACAGGAGACAAATATTGACAAACCTCTGTAGAAGGTACGTGAGTAAACACAAGCTGACTCTGCCCTTAACTGACTACAGAGCAGATGAAGACCCTGAGAAACAGAAACAAAACACAGAACAAACTTATAACAGGAGACAAATATTGACAAACCTCTGTAGAAGGTACGCGAGTAAACACAAGCTGACTCTGCCCTTAACTGACTACAGAGCAGATGAAGACCCTGAGAAACAGAAACAAAACACAGAACAAACTTATAACAGGAGACAAATATTGACAAACCTCTGTAGAAGGTACGCGAGTAAACACAAGCTGACTCAGCCCTTAACTGACTACAGGGCTGATGAAGACCCTGAGAAACAGAAACAAAACACAGAACAAACTTAAAACAATGTAATGTTTAATAAATTATTGCTAGAGTTCAATAAATTACAGACAGGCAGACAGACAGGAAGAGAGACAGGCAGACAAGATTCAGGAGACAAATATTGACAAACCTCTGTAGAAGGTACGTGAGTAAACACAAGCTGACTCTGCCCTTAACTGACTACAGAGCAGATGAAGACCCTGAGAAACAGAAACAAAACACAGAACAAACTTATAACAGGAGACAAATATTGACAAACCTCTGTAGAAGGTACGTGAGTAAACACAAGCTGACTCTGCCCTTAACTGACTACAGAGCAGATGAAGACCCTGAGAAACAGAAACAAAACACAGAACAAACTTATAACAGGAGACAAATATTGACAAACCTCTGTAGAAGGTACGTGAGTAAACAAGCTGACTCTGCTCTATAGTCAAAGTTAAGGGCTGATGAAGACCCTGAGAAACAGAAACAAAACACAGAACAAACTTAAAACAATGTAATGTTTAATAAATTATTGCTACAGACAAGCAGGCAGACAGGCAGACAGGAAGAGAGACAGAAAGAAAGACAGACAGGCAGAGAGACAGGAAGAAAGACAGGAAGACAGACAGACAGACAGGAAGAAAGACAGACAGACAGACAGGAAGAGAGACAGGCAGACAGGAAGAGAGAGAGGAAGAAAGACAGGCAGACAGACAGGCAGAGAGACAGGAAGACAGACAGGAAGAGAGACAGGCAGACAAGATTCAGGAGAAATATTGACAAACCTCTGTAGAAGGTACGTGAGTAAACACAAGCTGACTCTGCCCTGTAGTCAAAGTTAAGGGCTGATGAAGACCCTGAGAAACAGAAACAAAACACAGAACAAACTTATAACAATGTAATGTTTAATAAATTATTGCTAGAGTTCAATAAATTACAGACAGACAGACAGACAGGAAGAGAGACAGGCAGACAAGATTCAGGAGAAAAATATTGACAAACCTCGGTAGAAGGTACGTGAGTAAACACAAGCTGACTCTGCCCTGTAGTCAAAGTTAAGGGCTGATGAAGACCCTGAGAAACAGAAACAAAACACAGAACAAACTTATAACAATGTAATGTTTAATAAATTATTGCTAGAGTTCAATAAATTACAGACAGACAGACAGACAGGAAGAGAGACAGGCAGACAAGATTCAGGAGACAAATATTGACAAACCTCGGTAGAAGGTACGTGAGTAAACACAAGCTGACTCTGCCCTTAACTGACTACAGAGCAGATGAAGACCCTGAGAAACAGAAACAAAACACAGAACAAACTTAAAACAATGTAATGTTTAATAAATTATTGCTAGAGTTCAATAAATTACAGACAGGCAGACAGACAGGAAGAGAGACAGGCAGACAAGATTCAGGAGACAAATATTGACAAACCTCTGTAGAAGGTACGTGAGTAAACACAAGCTGACTCAGCCCTTAACTGACTACAGAGCAGATGAAGACCCTGAGAAAAATAAACAAAACACAGAACAAACTTATAACAGGAGACAAATATTGACAAACCTCTGTAGAAGGTACGTGAGTAAACACAAGCTGACTCTGCCCTTAACTGACTACAGAGCAGATGAAGACCCTGAGAAACAGAAACAAAACACAGAACAAACTTATAACAGGAGACAAATATTGACAAACCTCTGTAGAAGGTACGTGAGTAAACACAAGCTGACTCAGCCCTTAACTGACTACAGAGCAGATGAAGACCCTGAGAAACAGAAACAAAACACAGAACAAACTTATAACAATGTAATGTTTAATAAATTATTGCTACAGACAAGCAGGCAGACAGGCAGACAGGAAGAGAGACAGAAAGAAAGACAGACAGGCAGAGAAACAGGAAGAAAGACAGACAGACAGGAAGAAAGACAGACAGACAGGAAGAAAGACAGACAGACAGACAGGAAGAGAGACAGACAGACAGGAAGAGAGACAGGCAGACAGACAGGAAGAGAGACAGACAGACAGACAGACAGACAGACAGACAGACAGACAGACAGGAAGAGAGACAGGCAGACAAGATTCAGGAGAAAAATATTGACAAACCTCTGTAGAAGGTACGTGAGTAAACAAGCTGACTCTGCCCTGTAGTCAAAGTTAAGGGCTGATGAAGACCCTGAGAAACAGAAACAAAACACAGAACAAACTTAAAACAATGTAATGTTTAATAAATTATTGCTAGAGTTCAATAAATTACAGACAGGCAGACAGACAGGAAGAGAGACAGGCAGACAAGATTCAGGAGACAAATATTGACAAACCTCTGTAGAAGGTACGTGAGTAAACACAAGCTGACTCTGCCCTTAACTGACTACAGAGCAGATGAAGACCCTGAGAAACAGAAACAAAACACAGAACAAACTTATAACAGGAGACAAATATTGACAAACCTCTGTAGAAGGTACGTGAGTAAACACAAGCTGACTCAGCCCTTAACTGACTACAGAGCAGATGAAGACCCTGAGAAACAGAAACAAAACACAGAACAAACTTATAACAATGTAATGTTTAATAAATTATTGCTACAGACAAGCAGGCAGACAGGCAGACAGGAAGAGAGACAGAAAGAAAGACAGACAGGCAGAGAGACAGGAAGAAAGACAGAAAGAAAGACAGACAGACAGACAGGAAGAAAGACAGACAGACAGACAGACAGACAGGAAGAAAGACAGACAGACAGGAAGAAAGACAGACAGACAGACAGACAGGAAGAGAGACAGGCAGACAGGAAGAGAGACAGGAAGAAAGACAGGCAGACAGACAGGCAGAGAGACAGGAAGACAGACAGGAAGAGAGACAGGCAGACAAGATTCAGGAGAAATATTGACAAACCTCTGTAGAAGGTACGTGAGTAAACACAAGCTGACTCTGCCCTGTAGTCAAAGTTAAGGGCTGATGAAGACCCTGAGAAACAGAAACAAAACACAGAACAAACTTATAACAATGTAATGTTTAATAAATTATTGCTAGAGTTCAATAAATTACAGACAGGCAGACACACAGGAAGAGAGACAGGCAGGAAGAGAGACAGACAGACAGACAGACAGGAAGAGAGACAGGCAGACAGACAGGAAGAGAGACAGACAGACAGACAGACAGACAGGAAGAGAGACAGACAGACAGACAGACAGACAGACAGGAAGAAAGACAGGCAGACAGACAGGCAGAGAGACAGGAAGACAGACAGGAAGAGAGACAGGCAGACAAGATTCAGGAGAAAAATATTGACAAACCTCTGTAGAAGGTACGTGAGTAAACACAAGCTGACTCTGCCCTGTAGTCAAAGTTAAGGGCTGATGAAGACCCTGAGAAACAGAAACAAAACACAGAACAAACTTAAAACAATGTAATGTTTAATAAATTATTGCTAGAGTTCAATAAATTACAGACAGGCAGACAGACAGGAAGAGAGACAGGCAGACAAGATTCAGGAGACAAATATTGACAAACCTCTGTAGAAGGTACGTGAGTAAACACAAGCTGACTCTGCCCTTAACTGACTACAGAGCAGATGAAGACCCTGAGAAACAGAAACAAAACACAGAACAAACTTATAACAATGTAATGTTTAATAAATTATTGCTACAGACAAGCAGGCAGACAGGCAGACAGGAAGAGAGACAGAAAGAAAGACAGACAGGCAGAGAAACAGGAAGAAAGACAGACAGACAGACAGGAAGAAAGATAGACAGACAGGAAGAAAGACAGACAGACAGGAAGAGAGACAGGCAGACAGGAAGAGAGACAGGAAGAAAGACAGGCAGACAGACAGGCAGAGAGACAGGAAGACAGACAGGCAGACAAGATTCAGGAGAAATATTGACAAACCTCTGTAGAAGGTACGTGAGTAAACACAAGCTGACTCTGCCCTGTAGTCAAAGTTAAGGGCTGATGAAGACCCTGAGAAACAGAAACAAAACACAGAACAAACTTATAACAATGTAATGTTTAATAAATTATTGCTAGAGTTCAATAAATTACAGACAGGCAGACACACAGGAAGAGAGACAGGAAGAAAGACAGGAAGAGAGACAGACAGACAGACAGACAGACAGACAGACAGACAGGAAGAGAGACAGGCAGACAAGATTCAGGAGAAAAATATTGACAAACCTCTGTAGAAGGTACGTGAGTAAACAAGCTGACTCTGCCCTGTAGTCAAAGTTAAGGGCTGATGAAGACCCTGAGAAACAGAAACAAAACACAGAACAAACTTAAAACAATGTAATGTTTAATAAATTATTGCTAGAGTTCAATAAATTACAGACAGGCAGACAGACAGGAAGAGAGACAGGCAGACAAGATTCAGGAGACAAATATTGACAAACCTCTGTAGAAGGTACGTGAGTAAACACAAGCTGACTCTGCCCTTAACTGACTACAGAGCAGATGAAGACCCTGAGAAACAGAAACAAAACACAGAACAAACTTATAACAGGAGACAAATATTGACAAACCTCTGTAGAAGGTACGTGAGTAAACACAAGCTGACTCAGCCCTTAACTGACTACAGAGCAGATGAAGACCCTGAGAAACAGAAACAAAACACAGAACAAACTTATAACAATGTAATGTTTAATAAATTATTGCTAGAGTTCAATAAATTACAGAGAGGCAGACAGGAAGAGAGGCAGACAGACAGGAAGAGAGACAGGAAGAAAGACAGGCAGAAAGACAGACAGGCAGAGAGACAGGAAGAGAGACAGGAAGAAAGACAGGCAGACAGACAGGAAGAGAGACAGAAAGACAGACAGGAAGAGAGACAGACAGACAGACAGACAGGAAGAGAGACAGGCAGACAAGATTCAGGAGAAAAATATTGACAAACCTCTGTAGAAGGTACGTGAGTAAACAAGCTGACTCTGCCCTGTAGTCAAAGTTAAGGGCTGATGAAGACCCTGAGAAACAGAAACAAAACACAGAACAAACTTAAAACAATGTAATGTTTAATAAATTATTGCTAGAGTTCAATAAATTACAGACAGGCAGACAGACAGGAAGAGAGACAGGCAGACAAGATTCAGGAGACAAATATTGACAAACCTCTGTAGAAGGTACGTGAGTAAACACAAGCTGACTCTGCCCTGTAGTCAAAGTTAAGGGCTGATGAAGACCCTGAGAAACAGAAACAAAACACAGAACAAACTTAAAACAATGTAATGTTTAATAAATTATTGCTAGAGCTCAATAAATTACAGACAGGCAGACACACAGGAAGAGAGACAGGCAGACAGACAGGAAGAGAGACAGACAGACAGACAGACAGACAGACAGGAAGAGAGACAGGCAGACAAGATTCAGGAGAAAAATATTGACAAACCTCTGTAGAAGGTACGTGAGTAAACAAGCTGACTCTGCCCTGTAGTCAAAGTTAAGGGCTGGTGAAGACCCTGAGAAACAGAAACAAAACACAGAACAAACTTAAAACAATGTAATGTTTAATAAATTATTGCTAGAGTTCAATAAATTACAGACAGGCAGACAGACAGGAAGAGAGACAGGCAGACAAGATTCAGGAGACAAATATTGACAAACCTCTGTAGAAGGTACGTGAGTAAACACAAGCTGACTCTGCCCTTAACTGACTACAGAGCAGATGAAGACCCTGAGAAACAAACAAAACACAGAACAAACTTATAACAGGAGACAAATATTGACAAACCTCTGTAGAAGGTACGTGAGTAAACACAAGCTGACTCAGCCCTTAACTGACTACAGAGCAGATGAAGACCCTGAGAAACAGAAACAAAACACAGAACAAACTTATAACAGGAGACAAATATTGACAAACCTCTGTAGAAGGTACGCGAGTAAACACAAGCTGACTCAGCCCTTAACTGACTACAGAGCAGATGAAGACCCTGCGAAACAGAAACAAAACACAGAACAAACTTATAACAATGTAATGTTTAATAAATTATTGCTACAGACAAGCAGGCAGACAGGCAGACAGGAAGAGAGACAGAAAGAAAGACAGACAGGCAGAGAGACAGGAAGAAAGACAGGAAGAAAGACAGACAGACAGACAGGAAGAAAGACAGACAGACAGACAGGAAGAGAGACAGGCAGACAGGAAGAGAGACAGGAAGAAAGACAGGCAGACAGACAGGCAGAGAGACAGGAAGACAGACAGGAAGAGAGACAGGCAGACAAGATTCAGGAGAAATATTGACAAACCTCTGTAGAAGGTACGTGAGTAAACACAAGCTGACTCTGCCCTGTAGTCAAAGTTAAGGGCTGATGAAGACCCTGAGAAACAGAAACAAAACACAGAACAAACTTTTAACAATGTAATGTTTAATAAATTATTGCTAGAGTTCAATAAATTACAGACAGGCAGACACACAGGAAGAGAGACAGGCAGACAGACAGGAAGAGAGACAGACAGACAGACAGACAGACAGGAAGAGAGACAGGCAGACAAGATTCAGGAGAAAAATATTGACAAACCTCTGTAGAAGGTACGTGAGTAAACAAGCTGACTCTGCCCTGTAGTCAAAGTTAAGGGCTGATGAAGACCCTGAGAAACAGAAACAAAACACAGAACAAACTTAAAACAATGTAATGTTTAATAAATTATTGCTAGAGTTCAATAAATTACAGACAGGCAGACAGACAGGAAGAGAGACAGGCAGACAAGATTCAGGAGACAAATATTGACAAACCTCTGTAGAAGGTACGTGAGTAAACACAAGCTGACTCTGCCCTTAACTGACTACAGAGCAGATGAAGACCCTGAGAAACAGAAACAAAACACAGAACAAACTTATAACAGGAGACAAATATTGACAAACCTCTGTAGAAGGTACGTGAGTAAACACAAGCTGACTCAGCCCTTAACTGACTACAGAGCAGATGAAGACCCTGAGAAACAGAAACAAAACACAGAACAAACTTATAACAGGAGACAAATATTGACAAACCTCTGTAGAAGGTACGCGAGTAAACACAAGCTGACTCAGCCCTTAACTGACTACAGAGCAGATGAAGACCCTGAGAAACAGAAACAAAACACAGAACAAACTTATAACAATGTAATGTTTAATAAATTATTGCTACAGACAAGCAGGCAGACAGGCAGACAGGAAGAGAGACAGAAAGAAAGACAGACAGACAGACAGGAAGAAAGACAGACAGACAGACAGACAGGAAGAAAGACAGACAGACAGGAAGAAAGACAGACAGACAGACAGACAGGAAGAGAGACAGGCAGACAGGAAGAGAGACAGGAAGAAAGACAGGCAGACAGACAGGCAGAGAGACAGGCAGACAAGATTCAGGAGAAATATTGACAAACCTCTGTAGAAGGTACGTGAGTAAACACAAGCTGACTCTGCCCTGTAGTCAAAGTTAAGGGCTGATGAAGACCCTGAGAAACAGAAACAAAACACAGAACAAACTTATAACAATGTAATGTTTAATAAATTATTGCTACAGACAAGCAGGCAGACAGGCAGACAGGAAGAGAGACAGAAAGAAAGACAGACAGGCAGAGAGACAGGAAGAAAGACAGACAGACAGACAGGAAGAAAGACAGACAGACAGGAAGAAAGACAGACAGACAGACAGGAAGAGAGACAGGCAGACAGGAAGAGAGACAGGAAGAAAGACAGGCAGACAGACAGGCAGAGAGACAGGAAGACAGACAGGAAGAGAGACAGGCAGACAAGATTCAGGAGAAATATTGACAAACCTCTGTAGAAGGTACGTGAGTAAACACAAGCTGACTCTGCCCTGTAGTCAAAGTTAAGGGCTGATGAAGACCCTGAGAAACAGAAACAAAACACAGAACAAACTTATAACAATGTAATGTTTAATAAATTATTGCTACAGACAAGCAGGCAGACAGGCAGACAGGAAGAGAGACAGAAAGAAAGACAGACAGGCAGAGAGACAGGAAGAAAGACAGACAGACAGACAGGAAGAAAGACAGACAGACAGGAAGAAAGACAGACAGACAGACAGGAAGAGAGACAGGCAGACAGGAAGAGAGACAGACAGACAGACAGGAAGAGAGACAGGCAGACAGGAAGAGAGACAGACAGACAGACAGGAAGAGAGACAGGCAGACAGGAAGAGAGACAGACAGACAGACAGGAAGAGAGACAGGCAGACAAGATTCAGGAGACAAATATTGACAAACCTCTGTAGAAGGTACGCGAGTAAACACAAGCTGACTCAGCCCTTAACTGACTACAGAGCAGATGAAGACCCTGAGAAACAGAAACAAAACACAGAACAAACTTATAACAGGAGACAAATATTGACAAACCTCTGTAGAAGGTACGTGAGAAAACACAAGCTGACTCAGCCCTTAACTGACTACAGAGCAGATGAAGACCCTGAGAAACAGAAACAAAACACAGAACAAACTTATAACAATGTAATGTTTAATAAATTATTGCTACAGACAAGCAGGCAGACAGGCAGACAGGAAGAGAGACAGAAAGAAAGACAGACAGGCAGAGAGACAGGAAGAAAGACAGGAAGAAAGACAGACAGACAGACAGGAAGAAAGACAGACAGACAGGAAGAAAGACAGACAGACAGACAGACAGGAAGAGAGACAGGCAGACAGGAAGAGAGACAGGAAGAAAGACAGGCAGACAGACAGGCAGAGAGACAGGAAGACAGACAGGAAGAGAGACAGGCAGACAAGATTCAGGAGAAATATTGACAAACCTCTGTAGATGGTACGTGAGTAAACACAAGCTGACTCTGCCCTGTAGTCAAAGTTAAGGGCTGATGAAGACCCTGAGAAACAGAAACAAAACACAGAACAAACTTAAAACAATGTAATGTTTAATAAATTATTGCTAGAGTTCAATAAATTACAGACAGGCAGACACACAGGAAGAGAGACAGGCAGACAGACAGGAAGAGAGACAGACAGACAGACAGGAAGAGAGACAGGCAGACAGACAGGAAGAGAGACAGACAGACAGACAGGAAGAGAGACAGGCAGACAAGATTCAGGAGAAAAATATTGACAAACCTCTGTAGAAGGTACGCGAGTAAACAAGCTGACTCTGCCCTGTAGTCAAAGTTAAGGGCTGGTGAAGACCCTGAGAAACAGAAACAAAACACAGAACAAACTTAAAACAATGTAATGTTTAATAAATTATTGCTAGAGTTCAATAAATTACAGACAGGCAGACAGACAGGAAGAGAGACAGGCAGACAAGATTCAGGAGACAAATATTGACAAACCTCTGTAGAAGGTACGTGAGTAAACACAAGCTGACTCTGCCCTTAACTGACTACAGAGCAGATGAAGACCCTGAGAAACAAACAAAACACAGAACAAACTTATAACAGGAGACAAATATTGACAAACCTCTGTAGAAGGTACGTGAGTAAACACAAGCTGACTCAGCCCTTAACTGACTACAGAGCAGATGAAGACCCTGAGAAACAGAAACAAAACACAGAACAAACTTATAACAGGAGACAAATATTGACAAACCTCTGTAGAAGGTACGCGAGTAAACACAAGCTGACTCAGCCCTTAACTGACTACAGAGCAGATGAAGACCCTGAGAAACAGAAACAAAACACAGAACAAACTTATAACAATGTAATGTTTAATAAATTATTGCTACAGACAAGCAGGCAGACAGGCAGACAGGAAGAGAGACAGAAAGAAAGACAGACAGGCAGAGAGACAGGAAGAAAGACAGGAAGAAAGACAGACAGACAGACAGGAAGAAAGACAGACAGACAGACAGGAAGAGAGACAGGCAGACAGGAAGAGAGACAGGAAGAAAGACAGGCAGACAGACAGGCAGAGAGACAGGAAGACAGACAGGAAGAGAGACAGGTAGACAAGATTCAGGAGAAATATTGACAAACCTCTGTAGAAGGTACGTGAGTAAACACAAGCTGACTCTGCCCTGTAGTCAAAGTTAAGGGCTGATGAAGACCCTGAGAAACAGAAACAAAACACAGAACAAACTTTTAACAATGTAATGTTTAATAAATTATTGCTAGAGTTCAATAAATTACAGACAGGCAGACACACAGGAAGAGAGACAGGCAGACAGACAGGAAGAGAGACAGACAGACAGACAGACAGACAGGAAGAGAGACAGGCAGACAAGATTCAGGAGAAAAATATTGACAAACCTCTGTAGAAGGTACGTGAGTAAACACAAGCTGACTCTGCCCTGTAGTCAAAGTTAAGGGCTGATGAAGACCCTGAGAAACAGAAACAAAACACAGAACAAACTTAAAACAATGTAATGTTTAATAAATTATCGCTAGAGTTCAATAAATTACAGACAGGCAGACAGACAGGAAGAGAGACAGGCAGACAAGATTCAGGAGACAAATATTGACAAACCTCTGTAGAAGGTACGTGAGTAAACACAAGCTGACTCTGCCCTATAGTCAAAGTTAAGGGCTGATGAAGACCCTGAGAAACAGAAACAAAACACAGAACAAACTTAAAACAATGTAATGTTTAATAAATTATTGCTAGAGTTCAATAAATTACAGACAGGCAGACAGACAGGAAGAGAGACAGGCAGACAAGATTCAGGAGACAAATATTGACAAACCTCTGTAGAAGGTACGTGAGTAAACACAAGCTGACTCAGCCCTTAACTGACTACAGAGCAGATGAAGACCCTGAGAAACAGAAACAAAACACAGAACAAACTTATAACAGGAGACAAATATTGACAAACCTCTGTAGAAGGTACGCGAGTAAACACAAGCTGACTCAGCCCTTAACTGACTACAGAGCAGATGAAGACCCTGAGAAACAGAAACAAAACACAGAACAAACTTATAACAATGTAATGTTTAATAAATTATTGCTACAGACAAGCAGGCAGACAGGCAGACAGGAAGAGAGACAGAAAGAAAGACAGACAGGCAGAGAGACAGGAAGAAAGACAGGAAGAAAGACAGACAGACAGACAGGAAGAAAGACAGACAGACAGACAGGAAGAGAGACAGGCAGACAGGAAGAGAGACAGGAAGAAAGACAGGCAGACAGACAGGCAGAGAGACAGGAAGACAGACAGGAAGAGAGACAGGTAGACAAGATTCAGGAGAAATATTGACAAACCTCTGTAGAAGGTACGTGAGTAAACACAAGCTGACTCTGCCCTGTAGTCAAAGTTAAGGGCTGATGAAGACCCTGAGAAACAGAAACAAAACACAGAACAAACTTAAAACAATGTAATGTTTAATAAATTATCGCTAGAGTTCAATAAATTACAGACAGGCAGACAGACAGGAAGAGAGACAGGCAGACAAGATTCAGGAGACAAATATTGACAAACCTCTGTAGAAGGTACGTGAGTAAACACAAGCTGACTCTGCCCTATAGTCAAAGTTAAGGGCTGATGAAGACCCTGAGAAACAGAAACAAAACACAGAACAAACTTAAAACAATGTAATGTTTAATAAATTATTGCTAGAGTTCAATAAATTACAGACAGGCAGACAGACAGGAAGAGAGACAGGCAGACAAGATTCAGGAGACAAATATTGACAAACCTCTGTAGAAGGTACGTGAGTAAACACAAGCTGACTCTGCCCTTAACTGACTACAGAGCAGATGAAGACCCTGAGAAACAGAAACAAAACACAGAACAAACTTATAACAATGTAATGTTTAATAAATTATTGCTAGAGTTCAATAAATTACAGAGAGGCAGACAGGAAGAGAGGCAGACAGACAGGAAGAGAGACAGGAAGAAAGACAGGCAGAAAGACAGACAGGCAGAGAGACAGGAAGAGAGACAGGAAGAAAGACAGGCAGACAGACAGGAAGAGAGACAGAAAGACAGACAGGAAGAGAGACAGACAGACAGACAGACAGGAAGAGAGACAGGCAGACAAGATTCAGGAGAAAAATATTGACAAACCTCTGTAGAAGGTACGTGAGTAAACAAGCTGACTCTGCCCTGTAGTCAAAGTTAAGGGCTGATGAAGACCCTGAGAAACAGAAACAAAACACAGAACAAACTTAAAACAATGTAATGTTTAATAAATTATTGCTAGAGTTCAATAAATTACAGACAGGCAGACAGACAGGAAGAGAGACAGGCAGACAAGATTCAGGAGACAAATATTGACAAACCTCTGTAGAAGGTACGTGAGTAAACACAAGCTGACTCTGCCCTTAACTGACTACAGAGCAGATGAAGACCCTGAGAAACAAACAAAACACAGAACAAACTTATAACAGGAGACAAATATTGACAAACCTCTGTAGAAGGTACGTGAGTAAACACAAGCTGACTCAGCCCTTAACTGACTACAGAGCAGATGAAGACCCTGAGAAACAGAAACAAAACACAGAACAAACTTATAACAGGAGACAAATATTGACAAACCTCTGTAGAAGGTACGCGAGTAAACACAAGCTGACTCAGCCCTTAACTGACTACAGAGCAGATGAAGACCCTGCGAAACAGAAACAAAACACAGAACAAACTTATAACAATGTAATGTTTAATAAATTATTGCTACAGACAAGCAGGCAGACAGGCAGACAGGAAGAGAGACAGAAAGAAAGACAGACAGACAGACAGGAAGAAAGACAGACAGACAGACAGACAGGAAGAAAGACAGACAGACAGAAAGAAAGACAGACAGACAGACAGGAAGAGAGACAGGCAGACAGGAAGAGAGACAGGAAGAAAGACAGGCAGACAGACAGGCAGAGAGACAGGCAGACAAGATTCAGGAGAAATATTGACAAACCTCTGTAGAAGGTACGTGAGTAAACACAAGCTGACTCTGCCCTGTAGTCAAAGTTAAGGGCTGATGAAGACCCTGAGAAACAGAAACAAAACACAGAACAAACTTTTAACAATGTAATGTTTAATAAATTATTGCTAGAGTTCAATAAATTACAGACAGGCAGACACACAGGAAGAGAGACAGGCAGACAGACAGGAAGAGAGACAGACAGACAGACAGACAGACAGGAAGAGAGACAGGCAGACAAGATTCAGGAGAAAAATATTGACAAACCTCTGTAGAAGGTACGTGAGTAAACAAGCTGACTCTGCCCTGTAGTCAAAGTTAAGGGCTGATGAAGACCCTGAGAAACAGAAACAAAACACAGAACAAACTTAAAACAATGTAATGTTTAATAAATTATTGCTAGAGTTCAATAAATTACAGACAGGCAGACAGACAGGAAGAGAGACAGGCAGACAAGATTCAGGAGACAAATATTGACAAACCTCTGTAGAAGGTACGTGAGTAAACACAAGCTGACTCAGCCCTTAACTGACTACAGAGCAGATGAAGACCCTGAGAAACAGAAACAAAACACAGAACAAACTTATAACAATGTAATGTTTAATAAATTATTGCTACAGACAAGCAGGCAGACAGGCAGACAGGAAGAGAGACAGAAAGAAAGACAGACAGACAGACAGGAAGAAAGACAGACAGACAGACAGACAGGAAGAAAGACAGACAGACAGAAAGAAAGACAGACAGACAGACAGGAAGAGAGACAGGCAGACAGGAAGAGAGACAGGAAGAAAGACAGGCAGACAGACAGGCAGAGAGACAGGCAGACAAGATTCAGGAGAAATATTGACAAACCTCTGTAGAAGGTACGTGAGTAAACACAAGCTGACTCTGCCCTGTAGTCAAAGTTAAGGGCTGATGAAGACCCTGAGAAACAGAAACAAAACACAGAACAAACTTATAACAATGTAATGTTTAATAAATTATTGCTACAGACAAGCAGGCAGACAGGCAGACAGGAAGAGAGACAGAAAGAAAGACAGACAGGCAGAGAGAAAGGAAGAAAGACAGACAGACAGACAGGAAGAAAGACAGACAGACAGGAAGAAAGACAGACAGACAGACAGGAAGAGAGACAGGCAGACAGGAAGAGAGACAGGAAGAAAGACAGGCAGACAGACAGGCAGAGAGACAGGAAGACAGACAGGAAGAGAGACAGGCAGACAAGATTCAGGAGAAATATTGACAAACCTCTGTAGAAGGTACGTGAGTAAACACAAGCTGACTCTGCCCTGTAGTCAAAGTTAAGGGCTGATGAAGACCCTGAGAAACAGAAACAAAACACAGAACAAACTTATAACAATGTAATGTTTAATAAATTATTGCTACAGACAAGCAGGCAGACAGGCAGACAGGAAGAGAGACAGAAAGAAAGACAGACAGGCAGAGAGACAGGAAGAAAGACAGACAGACAGACAGGAAGAAAGACAGACAGACAGGAAGAAAGACAGACAGACAGACAGGAAGAGAGACAGGCAGACAGGAAGAGAGACAGACAGACAGACAGGAAGAGAGACAGGCAGACAGGAAGAGAGACAGACAGACAGACAGGAAGAGAGACAGGCAGACAGGAAGAGAGACAGACAGACAGACAGGAAGAGAGACAGGCAGACAAGATTCAGGAGACAAATATTGACAAACCTCTGTAGAAGGTACGTGAGTAAACACAAGCTGACTCAGCCCTTAACTGACTACAGAGCAGATGAAGACCCTGAGAAACAAACAAAACACAGAACAAATTTATAACAGGAGACAAATATTGACAAACCTCTGTAGAAGGTACGCGAGTAAACACAAGCTGACTCAGCCCTTAACTAACTACAGAGCAGATGAAGACCCTGAGAAACAGAAACAAAACACAGAACAAACTTATAACAGGAGACAAATATTGACAAACCTCTGTAGAAGGTACGTGAGAAAACACAAGCTGACTCAGCCCTTAACTGACTACAGAGCAGATGAAGACCCTGAGAAACAGAAACAAAACACAGAACAAACTTATAACAATGTAATGTTTAATAAATTATTGCTACAGACAAGCAGGCAGACAGGCAGACAGGAAGAGAGACAGAAAGAAAGACAGACAGGCAGAGAGACAGGAAGAAAGACAGGAAGAAAGACAGACAGACAGACAGGAAGAAAGACAGACAGACAGGAAGAAAGACAGACAGACAGACAGACAGGAAGAGAGACAGGCAGACAGGAAGAGAGACAGGAAGAAAGACAGGCAGACAGACAGGCAGAGAGACAGGAAGACAGACAGGAAGAGAGACAGGCAGACAAGATTCAGGAGAAATATTGACAAACCTCTGTAGATGGTACGTGAGTAAACACAAGCTGACTCTGCCCTGTAGTCAAAGTTAAGGGCTGATGAAGACCCTGAGAAACAGAAACAAAACACAGAACAAACTTATAACAGGAGACAAATATTGACAAACCTCTGTAGAAGGTACGTGAGTAAACACAAGCTGACTCTGCCCTGTAGTCAAAGTTAAGGGCTGATGAAGACCCTGAGAAACAGAAACAAAACACAGAACAAACTTATAACAGGAGACAAATATTGACAAACCTCTGTAGAAGGTACGTGAGTAAACACAAGCTGACTCTGCCCTGTAGTCAAAGTTAAGGGCTGATGAAGACCCTGAGAAACAGAAACAAAACACAGAACAAACTTATAACAGGAGACAAATATTGACAAACCTCTGTAGAAGGTACGTGAGTAAACACAAGCTGACTCAGCCCTTAACTGACTACAGAGCAGATGAAGACCCTGAGAAACAAACAAAACACAGAACAAATTTATAACAGGAGACAAATATTGACAAACCTCTGTAGAAGGTACGCGAGTAAACACAAGCTGACTCAGCCCTTAACTGACTACAGAGCAGATGAAGACCCTGAGAAACAGAAACAAAACACAGAACAAACTTATAACAATGTAATGTTTAATAAATTATTGCTACAGACAAGCAGGCAGACAGGCAGACAGGAAGAGAGACAGAAAGAAAGACAGACAGGCAGAGAGACAGGAAGAAAGACAGGAAGAAAGACAGACAGACAGACAGGAAGAAAGACAGACAGACAGGAAGAAAGACAGACAGACAGACAGACAGGAAGAGAGACAGGCAGACAGGAAGAGAGACAGGAAGAAAGACAGGCAGACAGAGAGGCAGAGAGACAGGAAGACAGACAGGAAGAGAGACAGGCAGACAAGATTCAGGAGAAATATTGACAAACCTCTGTAGATGGTACGTGAGTAAACACAAGCTGACTCTGCCCTGTAGTCAAAGTTAAGGGCTGATGAAGACCCTGAGAAACAGAAACAAAACACAGAACAAACTTAAAACAATGTAATGTTTAATAAATTATTGCTAGAGTTCAATAAATTACAGACAGGCAGACACACAGGAAGAGAGACAGGCAGACAGACAGGAAGAGAGACAGACAGACAGACAGGAAGAGAGACAGGCAGACAGACAGGAAGAGAGACAGACAGACAGACAGGAAGAGAGACAGGCAGACAAGATTCAGGAGAAAAATATTGACAAACCTCTGTAGAAGGTACGTGAGTAAACAAGCTGACTCTGCCCTGTAGTCAAAGTTAAGGGCTGATGAAGACCCTGAGAAACAGAAACAAAACACAGAACAAACTTTTAACAATGTAATGTTTAATAAATTATTGCTACAGACAAGCAGGCAGACAGGCAGACAGGAAGAGAGACAGAAAGAAAGACAGACAGGCAGAGAGACAGGAAGAAAGACAGGAAGAAAGACAGACAGACAGACAGGAAGAAAGACAGACAGACAGAAAGAAAGACAGACAGACAGACAGGAAGAAAGACAGACAGACAGACAGACAGACAGACAGGAAGAAAGACAGACAGACAGGAAGAAAGACAGACAGACAGACAGGAAGAGAGACAGGCAGACAGGAAGAGAGACAGGAAGAAAGACAGGCAGACAGACAGGCAGAGAGACAGGAAGACAGACAGGAAGAGAGACAGGCAGACAAGATTCAGGAGAAATATTGACAAACCTCTGTAGAAGGTACGTGAGTAAACACAAGCTGACTCTGCCCTGTAGTCAAAGTTAAGGGCTGATGAAGACCCTGAGAAACAGAAACAAAACACAGAACAAACTTTTAACAATGTAATGTTTAATAAATTATTGCTACAGACAAGCAGGCAGACAGGCAGACAGGAAGAGAGACAGAAAGAAAGACAGACAGGCAGAGAGACAGGAAGAAAGACAGGAAGAAAGACAGACAGACAGACAGGAAGAAAGACAGACAGACAGAAAGAAAGACAGACAGACAGACAGACAGACAGGAAGAAAGACAGACAGACAGACAGACAGACAGACAGGAAGAAAGACAGACAGACAGGAAGAAAGACAGACAGACAGACAGGAAGAGAGACAGGCAGACAGGAAGAGACACAGGAAGAAAGACAGGCAGACAGACAGGCAGAGAGACAGGAAGACAGACAGGAAGAGAGACAGGCAGACAAGATTCAGGAGAAATATTGACAAACCTCTGTAGAAGGTACGTGAGTAAACACAAGCTGACTCTGCCCTGTAGTCAAAGTTAAGGGCTGATGAAGACCCTGAGAAACAGAAACAAAACACAGAACAAACTTTTAACAATGTAATGTTTAATAAATTATTGCTAGAGTTCAATAAATTACAGACAGACAGACAGACAGGAAGAGAGACAGGCAGACAAGATTCAGGAGAAAAATATTGACAAACCTCTGTAGAAGGTACGTGAGTAAACAAGCTGACTCTGCCCTGTAGTCAAAGTTAAGGGCTGATGAAGACCCTAAGAAACAGAAACAAAACACAGAACAAACTTAAAACAATGTAATGTTTAATAAATTATTGCTAGAGTTCAATAAATTACAGACAGGCAGACAGACAGGAAGAGAGACAGGCAGACAAGATTCAGGAGACAAATATTGACAAACCTCTGTAGAAGGTACGTGAGTAAACACAAGCTGACTCTGCCCTTAACTGACTACAGAGCAGATGAAGACCCTGAGAAACAGAAACAAAACACAGAACAAACTTATAACAGGAGACAAATATTGACAAACCTCTGTAGAAGGTACGTGAGTAAACACAAGCTGACTCAGCCCTTAACTGACTACAGAGCAGATGAAGACCCTGAGAAACAGAAACAAAACACAGAACAAACTTATAACAGGAGACAAATATTGACAAACCTCTGTAGAAGGTACGTGAGTAAACACAAGCTGACTCTGCCCTTAACTGACTACAGAGCAGATGAAGACCCTGAGAAACAGAAACAAAACACAGAACAAACTTATAACAGGAGACAAATATTGACAAACCTCTGTAGAAGGTACGTGAGTAAACACAAGCTGACTCTGCCCTTAACTGACTACAGAGCAGATGAAGACCCTGAGAAACAGAAACAAAACACAGAACAAACTTATAACAGGAGACAAATATTGACAAACCTCTGTAGAAGGTACGCGAGTAAACACAAGCTGACTCAGCCCTTAACTGACTACAGAGCAGATGAAGACCCTGAGAAACAGAAACAAAACACAGAACAAACTTATAACAATGTAATGTTTAATAAATTATTGCTACAGACAAGCAGGCAGACAGGCAGACAGGAAGAGAGACAGAAAGAAAGACAGACAGGCAGAGAGACAGGAAGAAAGACAGACAGACAGACAGACAGGAAGAAAGACAGACAGACAGGAAGAAAGACAGACAGACAGACAGGAAGAGAGACAGGCAGACAGGAAGAGAGACAGGAAGAAAGACAGGCAGACAGACAGGTAGAGAGACAGGAAGACAGACAGGAAGAGAGACAGGCAGACAAGATTCAGGAGAAATATTGACAAACCTCTGTAGAAGGTACGTGAGTAAACAAGCTGACTCTGCCCTGTAGTCAAAGTTAAGGGCTGATGAAGACCCTGAGAAACAGAAACAAAACACAGAACAAACTTAAAACAATGTAATGTTTAATAAATTATTGCTAGAGTTCAATAAATTACAGACAGGCAGACAGACAGGAAGAGAGACAGGCAGACAAGATTCAGGAGACAAATATTGACAAACCTCTGTAGAAGGTACGTGAGTAAACACAAGCTGACTCTGCCCTTAACTGACTACAGAGCAGATGAAGACCCTGAGAAACAGAAACAAAACACAGAACAAACTTATAACAGGAGACAAATATTGACAAACCTCTGTAGAAGGTACGTGAGAAAACACAAGCTGACTCTGCCCTTAACTGACTACAGAGCAGATGAAGACCCTGAGAAACAGAAACAAAACACAGAACAAACTTATAACAGGAGACAAATATTGACAAACCTCTGTAGAAGGTACGTGAGTAAACACAAGCTGACTCAGCCCTTAACTGACTACAGAGCAGATGAAGACCCTGAGAAACAGAAACAAAACACAGAACAAACTTATAACAGGAAACAAATATTGACAAACCTCTGTAGAAGGTACGTGAGTAAACACAAGCTGACTCAGCCCTTAACTGACTACAGAGCAGATGAAGACCCTGAGAAACAGAAACAAAACACAGAACAAACTTATAACAATGTAATGTTTAATAAATTATTGCTACAGACAAGCAGGCAGACAGGCAGACAGGAAGAGAGACAGAAAGAAAGACAGACAGACAGACAGGAAGAAAGACAGACAGACAGACAGACAGACAGGAAGAAAGACAGACAGACAGACAGGAAGAGAGACAGACAGACAGACAGACAGGAAGAGAGACAGGCAGACAGGAAGAGAGACAGGAAGAAAGACAGGCAGACAGACAGGCAGACAAGATTCAGGAGAAATATTGACAAACCTCTGTAGAAGGTACGTGAGTAAACACAAGCTGACTCTGCCCTGTAGTCAAAGTTAAGGGCTGATGAAGACCCTGAGAAACAGAAACAAAACACAGAACAAACTTATAACAATGTAATGTTTAATAAATTATTGCTAGAGTTCAATAAATTACAGACAGGCAGACACACAGGAAGAGAGACAGGCAGACAGACAGGAAGAGAGACAGACAGACAGACAGACAGGAAGAGAGACAGGCAGACAGACAGGAAGAGAGACAGACAGACAGACAGACAGGAAGAAAGACAGACAGACAGACAGGAAGAGAGACAGACAGACAGACAGACAGGAAGAGAGACAGGCAGACAGGAAGAGAGACAGGAAGAAAGACAGGCAGACAGACAGGCAGACAAGATTCAGGAGAAAAATATTGACAAACCTCTGTAGAAGGTACGTGAGTAAACAAGCTGACTCTGCCCTGTAGTCAAAGTTAAGGGCTGATGAAGACCCTGAGAAACAGAAACAAAACACAGAACAAACTTAAAACAATGTAATGTTTAATAAATTATTGCTAGAGTTCAATAAATTACAGACAGGCAGACAGACAGGAAGAGAGACAGGCAGACAAGATTCAGGAGACAAATATTGACAAACCTCTGTAGAAGGTACGTGAGTAAACACAAGCTGACTCTGCCCTTAACTGACTACAGAGCAGATGAAGACCCTGAGAAACAGAAACAAAACACAGAACAAACTTATAACAATGTAATGTTTAATAAATTATTGCTACAGACAAGCAGGCAAGTAGTACTTATGATATACCATGTGTCAAAATGATTGATGACTTCCGGTCCCGCCCACTAGATATGACATCTGGTCACCGCCCTTCCGGTTGTCCGTTGAGCTGTCCCGCCCTTTCTGGCGTGTATAGATATGGATATGGATTGTCGTATCGGGCGTTCGATCATGTGTTTTGACAGGTTTATCTACCGCATATGTTGTTTTTATCTACCGGTGTCTTTCCGGCATATGTTGTTATGGTTTGCCCTATTGTCCTAGCTAGTCGTAGATCATGTGGTTTTGACAGAAAGTTTGAAGACTGTGTCACACAACCATTATCTCTTGTGCACACGAGTTGGGTGTATTTTCTGTGTTTGTGATCTGTTTTTGACAGAAAGTTTGAATTTGTTGTCCGGTTCAGTTATGTGTCTGTGTGTGTGTGTGTGTGTGCGTGTGTGTGTGTGTGTGTGTGTGTGTGCGTCCTCTGACATGACCCCTTCACATTCCTGAGGTAACAGTGAAAGTGAGAAAAAGAGAGTTACCCTAATCATGTTTTATATTTCACACAAATAATATGCAATAATATCTTACTAAAAATCTACTGAAACCATTTAATTCAGTTTTAGAGAAACAAAAGAATAAAATGAATAAGGATTTTACTAAATACTAAAGCCTATCACAAAAAAAAGAGTTGAAAACATACTGTTCTTTAAAAAGTATAAATGAAAAGATTATAAAATAATTTAACCAAGGTTGAAAAACATACCGTTCTTTATAAAAGTATAAATGAAATGCTTATAAAATAAATATCTTATTGAACCAATTGTTTTAGATAAACAAAAGAATAAAATGAATAAGGATTTTACTAAAACCTATCACAAAAAGAGTTGAAAACATACCGTTCGTTTAAAGTATAAATGAAAAGATTATAAAATAATATAATATAAAATGTCAGTGTTTCTCTCTCTCTCTCTCTCTCTCTCTCACAGCTCCATCTGTCGGTGTTTCACTCATTCAGTCATCACGGTGCACGCGCGCCTGTCTGTCTAAGCGCGCGTCCTCCTGCTCCTCAGTAGGCTATTCCATAGGTAACAGGGAATTTTAGTTTTTAGATGAATATATAAATTCTTAATCTAACATGTTTATAGAGAGTTACAACCCCCGAACTTATGTGTTCAAGAAAGCTGATGTAAGCGCCTTTGTGCACAATCATTATCTCGTGCACTTTGTGTACTGGTCATTTTAGCAGTCCGTTTGACTTTACGGCCTGTATTCGCTGAATCGTCCCATAAGCACTGATATCTCTGCTACACATGGATGAATATGTTTAAAAGATACACAGATGGTGGTCATTTTTGCAGTCCGTTTGACTTTACGATCTGTATTCACAGAAATCGACCATAAACAGTGATATCTCTACTACACATGGATGAACATGCTTGCCGTTCTTTTAAAAGAACCACACAGATGCTGGACATTTTATTAGTCCGTTTGACAGGTTGAAATAGATTAACGGCGTTGCATTGGGTGTGACATCCTGCTCCGATCCTGACTCGTGATGTGCATTTCCTGAGTACAAATTTATTCCTGATGCAAGAGCGCCATCTTTTGGTGAATTACCGTTTTTCACCACAGGCACAACAGGTCTATAAATACAGAGCTTGGATTTCAGCCAAACCATCAGTTTTACCGACTCTGACCACCTCACCTTTTCAAGATGCAAAAAAGTAAGTGTTTTACGTTATATTACTATTTTTATCTCTTGGCTTTATCTGTTTTTTATACTTTACGAATAACTCATTACTGTTTTTAGCATTGATTGGCTATAGTTGCTTGGCTGGTATTGCTGCAGTTTTATCTAAGAAACATTGTTTTAAACTGCTTTGTCTACTATTTTTATCTGTTGGCTTTATCTGTTATTTATATCTGCTGTCTGCTATTGCTGTTTTTAACTGCTGGCTTTATCTGTTATTTATATTTGCTGTTTTTAATCTGTTGACTTCTATTGCTGTTTTAACTGTTGCTGGGTTTCGTCTGTTAAAATCTCTATCGTTTATATTAATCTGTTAATTCTGAAACTGTTTTGTCAAAAATATGGGTTATCATAATTTCTCGTTTGTTTCAGAAAAACAAAATTAGAATTTTGTTCGTTTTCCCATGACTTTTATTATGAAAAGACTAGGCCTCCTTAATCCCCGTCGGTTAATTAGCCATCATGCTACATTTGTTTTTGTCTTTTTATGTTCACAACAAATGTTTTTCCCCACATCTAAGCTTTTCATTACGTCTTTGCTCTAATTGTGTTCTAACGCTGTCCCGTCTGATCTCATTTTGATGTTCTATTATAGTTTCTTGGCTTATCATATCATATGCGTGCTAACTGTGACTTATGTTCTACCTGTAATTGTTTACCGCCGTCTACATGGTTTCTTAAGTTGGGTCGCTATGTTTTCGTGATGTTTTAAAAACATAAAAGTCTGTTTTAACACTGTCTGAAAGCGGTAAAAGTCTGAAATTCAACCCAGCTGTTGTTTAAACCGATACCACAGCAACCCTAGCGTTGGGGATGTAAGAACTACATCCTGTTTTGGTAAAATTGTTCCTTGATTCTGTTTGTTATTAGTACAAGCTGTTTTTAAATACTGCCACCTTGTGGCTGATGTTGGTACGACAAGCTGTTTTTAAATACTGCCACCTCGTGGCTGATGTTGGTACGACAAGCTGTTTTTAAATACTGCCACCTTGTGGCTGATGTTGGTACGACAAGCTGTTTTTAAATACTGCCACCTTATGGCTGATGTTGGTACGACAAGCTGTTTTTAAATACTGCCACCTTGTGGCTGATGTTGGTACGACAAGCTGTTTTTAAATACTGCCACCTTGTGGCTGATGTTGGTACGACAAGCTGTTTTTAAATACTGCCACCTTGTGGCTGATGTTGGTACGACAAGCTGTTTTTAAATACTGCCACCTTGTGGCTGATGTTGGTACGACAAGCTGTTTTTAAATACTGACATCTCGTGGGTGATGTTGGTACGACAAGCTGTTTTTAAATACTGCCACCTTGTGGTTGATGTTGGTACGACAAGCTGTTTTAAATACTGCCATCTCGTGGCTGATGTTGGTATGACAAGCTGTTATATTTTTTTTTTAAATTTATTTATATTTAATTTTATTTATTTATTTAATTTCTTTATATTTAATTATTTATTTTATTTTAAATTATTTATTTTAATTATTTTTTTATTTTTAAATTTATTTATATTTAATTAGTTATTTTATTTTAAATTATTTATTTAAATTATTTTTTTATTATTTAATTATTTTGTTTTTAAATGTAATTTTTTTATTTTTAAATTTATTTATATTTAATTATTTTATTTTAAATTATTTATTTAAATTATTTTTTTATTATTTATTTTGTTTTTAAATGTAATTTATTTATTTTTAATTATTATTATTTAATTATTTATTTTATTTTAAATTATTTATTTTATTTTAATTATTTTTATTATTTATTTTTAAAATTATTTATATTTAATTATTTATTTTATTTTTAATTATTTATTTATTTTAATTATTTTTAATTATTTTTTATTATTTATTTTTAAATTCATGCTTTGTGTGTGTGTGTGTGTGTGTGTGTGTCTGTGTGTGTGTGTGTGTGTGTTTGTGCGCATGAGCGTGTATGCTAAAAGAACAAGCATTTCAAATTCAAGCGTCAGTCGGACCCTCTCAAGGCTGAGGGGTAGAGATCCAGGTTACATGCTACATGCTACATGCGTATGTGTTTTATTATTCACGTTTGATGTGTGTGTGTGTGTGTGTGTGTGTGTGTGTGTGTGTGTGTGTGTGTGTGTGTGTGTGTGTGTGTGTGTGTAAAATCAGATCGCTAAATTGTCTTTCATGCATAAACAGGTTTTATATTTTCCAGGCTCAAACACCCCGAATATTGAATTGATCGCCTTTCAAGCCATTAATGATGCATGTGAGAACTTATCTTTTATATTGTTTTATAAATTAAAATGAACTTATTTTATTCCATTTATTTTAACTAAATTTTTAATTTACAGTATCGGCTGTGATAGATCTTACGAAAGATGATGATGACGGCGAGAGTGCTGAACCATGCGGTGAACCTTTGAGAAAGGTCAGAAAGACCATCGATTCCAGTCTGCACGTCGATGATGGGGAGAGTGCTGGACCAAGCGGTGAACCCTTGAGAAAGACCGTCGGTTCCAGTTCGCCCGATAGCCCGCCAGCCATTCCACTCGTCGCCCCACCACCCAGTCCTATCACACCACCTGCCAGACCTCCTGTCACACCTCCTACCACCCCTCCGGTCATTCTACCTATCACCCCACCTGTCACCCCACCTGTCATTTCCCCTGCTACCCCGCCTGACAACCAGTCAGGCAGACCATCTACCAGTGGTGCAAGCAGTCACCAGCGCAGTCCTAACACGACCGGGTTTTACGGTAAGACTAACTACATTATCATAAGTTTAAAAATCCAAAAATTGAAACAGACCATTAAGAATTTTGTAATTTTTCTACACAACAGGTTCGACCGGAAAGCATGATGATGATGTGACGGGTTGGAATAGTGATCAACTGGAAGCATGGGAGCGTGGTTCTTGGGCAAGTGAGCTCGACGACCAGGTATCGGTAAACACTAATCAAACAATTGATGAAAACAGCGGTCAATCATCGGAAGAAGACGAAGGAGACATTGAGGAAGAAGTAGCCCCAGCGGCAGGATCTCAGGCAGTTGATGATGATAACGCTGCTAGTCCTCTGATGCGTACGCTTATTGATTCAATAGAATCATTGAGACAACAGCTTCGTGAAGCACAGATAGAAACACACAGTAGATTAGCCGCATTGAGCGGTGATCTTCGCAGCTCTCAGCTGGAGGTACATAGCAGAATCGATGCGCAAGATCGATTTATTCAAAATCTGGTTGATGAAATATTCCGACGTATCAATAGAAACGGACGCGTGTTCAACGAACAGCATCGTGAACTGGTACTTTTGGTTCATTCATCTTCTTCTCATTCTCGTCGAACAGTCAGATGAGTAAAATACATGTGTTCCATTAAATCATGTATTGATTTTTATATACTCTGATTTTATATGCTATGTTTTGCTTTGATTTTTATATTGTGCTATTTCATTTATGGTTTTATACTCTGATTTTGTACTATTTTATGTTTGCTTTTTTATATACTTTTTTACATATACTCTTGACTTTGTACTATTTCGTGTTTTGGTCTGAAATCTAAAATGGACGGTGCTAAAAGCTTTGACGCTGACGACACAGAACTGTCGCCCGACGAAATTGAAATGCTAAGTATACTTCCTGATTCTTTAGAAGACTATCTGTTTAATTTAGAATCTTCACAACCCTTCGCTAATTTGGATCTTTTCGAATTAGCTGTAAATCCAAATATGAATTTGTACGATCACATGCCAAGTGTAGACGCTGATCCTGTTGTACAATTTGGCGGTGTTTTAAACAACCAACCACCACCAGACCACCCCGGCAGTAATGATACATCGCAACCATCCACATCAGGTAATGTCGATTCTACTACACAGACTCTAAGTCGCACAGACATTGACAGGTTGATTCGTGAGGGTGGGGACGTTAACGGATATCATGTTTTACCAAGACCTCGTTTCAATAGCGTGACGTTGAGAAGGACTACAAATCTGAGAGAGATTAACTCTACAGATTTGGCCTCTTGCCACACACGTTTACACGACATGGTCAATGGGATTGTTAATTTTGCTAGAGAATTCGACCACAATTCCGTAATAAATATTACATTGTCAGCTCCCAGTCTCCAAACACCAGTCAGCGGGGTTTTAACTCATGGTAATAATTACAACGTGGATTTACTTCTCGATCAAATTGAAAAAGTTTTACAGAGCAACAATCGGTTACTATCTGACCAAACCGTTGAAATTGATGCGTCAGTAGCAATGAACAGACAAGGGGGAGGTCGTCGAAAACTTACAGATCTGGCCGTTGATCAGGTAATTAAAAGAAAAAAGACGAGCTTATTCTGCCCAAACAATATTTCAAATAATTTGTGCTTTTCCATCTGTATCGCCCATTTCCTTAACCCACAACATCCCGAGAGTGAGTTAGAAAAACTGGCTGTCGTTATCCAAAACAGCGTCGGCTTCTCAATCCAAGACAAAATCGGTCTCGACGACATAGCATCGTTTGAACGTGCGCTAGACATTAAAATCGTCGTATTTCACAGATCTAACGCCATGGTCTTAGAAACGTACAAAAATTCTGACGAACCCCACCCAAAAACGATTTTCCTTTACCTACACAATGATCATTACTACATGATACTGAATTTGACGGGGTTCATGGGTTCGCCATACGTGTGTCCATTTTGCTACAAATCTTACACCAACCGCAGGGCCCATCGATGTAAGTACGCTTGCAACATCTGTTTTGACACCGATTGTCACAGGTTCCCTGTAAGAATCATACATTGCCTCGATTGTTTTCGGTACTGTAAATCGGCATATTGTTTCGAAATGCATAAAAAAAACTCACCTCCCGGTCAGGAATACCCAGCCTGTGATATGATTAAATACTGTAAACTATGTAACAGACGTTACGACGTTAAACCGGGTGATAAGAAAAAAAGTAAACACATCTGCGCCCCGGACAAATGCATGCACTGTCGAGAGTGTCTGACTACCGATGGGGATCACCAATGCTTCATACAACCTCTAGAGCCTAAGGAACCGTGTGAGAAATACATCTTCTATGATTTTGAAACGCGTTACGAAAATGGTAGGCACGTGGCTAATTTTGTTTGCGCCATCACATTCAAAGGTAAGAAATTTACTGCTCGTGGTACCAACTGCATCGCTAAGCTAATCAACCATTTCAGACAACCTCGATACGAAGGCTACTGCTTCATCGCTCATTACGCCTCCAGATTTGACTCCTTTCTAATCCTGGAGTATTTTAGCAAAGTCGGGATCGCGCTTGAGGTCATAATGCAAGGCTGCAAATTACTTCTGTTGTACGACGAAGCATTCTCCCAGCGATATATCGACAGTTACTCATTTTTCCCATTCGCTCTGGCCAAAATGCCCGCGGCGTTAGACTTAACGACGGATGAAAAAGGTTACTTTCCACATCTTTTCAACAGGGTGGAAAATGAGAACTATTTGGGACCATACCCCGACAAAAAGTTCTACAACTACGATAACATGTCTGATAAAGACAGAGAAAAGTTTGATGCGTGGTACAGCACGGTTCAGGGTAAGTTCTTTGATTTCAAGAAAGAACTGTACGCGTACGGCGTTAACGACGTCGTCTTATTACGCGAAGGGTGCATGACATACAGAAAGTCTTTCATACAATGCACCGAACTTGACCCTTTTGCGTTCACAACGATCGCAAGCTGCGCGATGGGGGTCTTCAAAACACATTATCTCGACAGAAACACACTCGCGCTGACCCATAACAAAGCGTACGTCCATCAGAATAAGGCCTACTCAAGCGGTTCGATCGAATGGCTAGAGTATGTAAAAAAGACTCGAAACGTGGACGTTCACCACGCCGTAAACCATGGTGAAGTATCGATCGGTAAGTACTTTTTAGACGGCTACTACGAGCAGGACGGTGTTAGGCACGGTTTAGAGTACGCCGGCTGTGTCTTCCATGGTCATTGCTGTCGCTTTGAACCCCATCATAGCCACCCCCTTTCGGGAGTACCCTACGGGGTTCTCAGGGGCGAGTTTGACGATAAGATTGAAATTCTACGCAACGCGTACGGTTTGCAAATCGAAGTTCTTTGGGAATGCGAATGGAACCGGATGAAAAAGACCGATCCCTCTGTGATAGAGTTTATGGCCGATTATTCCGCCCCGGAAAGATTGAACCCCCGAGACGCGTTGTACGGTGGCAGAACGAACGCCTACAAACTTTATCACAAAGTGACCGGTGATGAGAAAATAAGGTATCTGGATTTCACCAGCTTGTATCCTTATTGCCAAGCGAGGAAAACCTATCCGATCGAACACCCCCAAATCATATTCACAGATTTTGAGCCGATTGAAAATTATTACGGGCTTATCAAAGCGACCGTGTACCCTCCGCGTAAATTACTGCACCCGGTTCTCCCTTACAGATGTCAAGGAAAACTCATGTTCCCGCTATGCAGAACATGCGCTCAGGAGCAAAACCAGACCACGAGTTGTAGGCACACGGACGAGGAAAGATCGCTCTCGGGCTGTTGGGTCAGTATCGAGCTTTTAAAAGCCATCGAGAAGGGTTATGTGGTGGTCAAGATAGACGAGGTTTGGCATTTTCCTCAACGGTCAGACAAGTTGTTTGCCGAATACGTAAAAACGTTTTTGCGTTTGAAACAACAAGCGTCCGGTTACCCGTCCAATGTCGTTACGGATGCTGAGAAAGAGACTTACATTCGTGAGTATTTTGAAAAAGAGGGGATTCAACTCGACCCCGAAAAGATTAAGTACAACGCTGCCCAGAGGGCAATAACGAAATTAATTTTGAATTCGCTATGGGGACGTTTCTCTTTAAGACAGAACTTGCCTCAAACTACTCTGGTGAACGACCCCGAAGATTTCACCAGAATTGTTTTTGGAAATACCGACACGTTGGCGTATTTCTCATTCATCTCAGATGACGTAGCGCTCGTCCAGCATAAACCATCCAAAGAGGATGTTTGTAAGGCGCGCGACGTGAACGTTTTTGTAGGTGCTTTTACCACCGCGCACGCCCGACTGGAATTGTACGAATTGATGGACAGACTCGGCAGCCGATTGTTATACTCCGACACAGATAGTGTTATTTTTGTGTCTAGGGAGGGGGACTGGGAGCCGCCTCTGGGGGATTATTTAGGAGATCTGACTAGCGAATTGGACGATGGGGATTTTATATCACAATTTTCGTCGAGCGGTCCCAAATCGTACGGTTTTGCCACGGCCAAAGGTAAAGTGTGTATGAAAGCTAAGGGGATAACCCTGAATGCTAAAAATTCACAAGCTATCTGTCTCGAATCCCTGATTGGTCTGGTTGACAGCTATGTGACGTCGCATGATAGATCCAAATACATTCTGGCTCAGAGCGAGAATATTGTACGAAATAAGAAGTCTCTCACATTGCACAACAAATCAGTCGTTAAAAGGTTCAAGGTTGTGTACAATAAACGTAGACTTTTACAGGACTTTAGCACGCTTCCTTATGGCTACTGATCAGATGATGATGATGCACAGAGGCTCTCAGGATGTTTCCAATTTTGATTTCAGACTTCAACACCCTTTCTCTTGTGTCGTGAGCGGTCCATCAAATTCTGGAAAGTCTTATTTTGTAAAACTTTTGTTGGAAAAAGGTTTGAATATCATTTCCAAGAAAATTGAAAACATTGTTTGGTTGTATGATTGTTGGCAGACTTTGTACGATGATTTACTTCAATTGTATGACATTAAATTTGTACAAGGAATACCACAGACTCTGAATGATGATGATTTACTGCCTGTCACCAAGACAAACCTGCTCGTGGTGGATGATTTAATGGAGCAGGCTAGTGGTAACGTGGAACTTCAACGGGTTTTTACGCAATACTGTCACCATAGGAATCTCAGTTCTATTTACATAGTGCAAAATTTATTTGCACAGGGTAAGTCCAGCCGAACCATAAGCTTAAACGCCAATTATATGATACTGTTTAAAAATCCTCGGGACGTCAATCAAGTAGCGATGCTAGGACGTCAAATGTACCCGGGAAACACAAAATACTTTATGGAGTGTTATCACGACGCAGTCGACCATCCTTTCGGCTATCTAATGATAGACTATAAAGCAAAAACTCCGGAGCAGTACCGTCTCAGAACAGGATTGCTTTCTGAGCGTCAAGTGGTTTATATCCCGAAAAAAAGAAGAACGTGATCAAACGTCATGTCCGCCAGACTTTGTAAACATCTGCCGGTGTTAAAACTGCTACATAAATCCAGTCCTAAACAGCGACGTCTTATTTTACAATCATCGTCCGACGAATTCATTTTAGCGTTGTGTGAAGTGGCGCTTAACATCCTCTACGGTACCATCCCGGTCAATAGGCAACAGTACCAAAAACTGAAAAAGAGAAAAGCCGAAATCAAATTTATAGCCGATAAAAAAATTGGGATTACGGCCAAGAAACGAGTCTTCAACCAGAAGGGCGGATTCCTATTGCCACTTCTAAGCGTCGCAGTACCCTTTATATCAAGCTTAATAGCAAATCGATAGGATGGAGTATGCCGAGAAGATGTATTTAGTTCCGCACCATCAACTGGATAAGATGAAGAGTGAAAATGTTCGCGAGAACATTCAACGGAGCGTGGAGAACGATTTGGATGATAGCATAAGAAATATTTTACGTCGCACTGACTTGAATCCGTACGAAAAAGCCAAACTTTACACCAATACCCTGAGTAGGTTTTTGACCATCGTTAAACAAGGCGATCGTGAGAGCAGTGTTTTAACGCTTTCGCTACCCAATACTGATCTCAGCCATAAAGACGAGCCAGCGGATGATGATAATAATGTCGAAGACGGCAGAGCTGAGGGGGAGGACATTGTCGATGAAGTTCTGAAGAACGTACCTTCGAGAAGTGTGAAAAACAGCAGATACATATTAGACAAGATGTCTAAAGCTAAAGCGTTAAGTGCGTGGAACGAATCGGGGGAGTTTGTGTTCAGAGGTAAAGCCGTACAAGGGTCGCACATGGTCGATTTGTTAAAAAATGTTACGGCACCGCAAAACGTTAGGGATGAACGGAGACCTCGAGGATGGTCGGAGTTTCTACGTGCCTTTGCCGAATTAAACATTCCATTTTCTACAGTACCGAATCAGCAGGTCAGACGCAGGATTAAGTCTCTAAAGAGTAAACCCGGCAGTCCTCCCCGGGTTAGACCTTATAAAAAGACACAAAGATATTCGCCTTACACGGTTCCAAACCCCGAAGACTCTGTGTTTAAATCGCCGGCTCTCAAACGAAAGCGATGGTTGGAATTTTAACAAATAGATTAAATAAAAGACACTAAAAATATGTAATGGTTTCAAGCTTTTTATTTTATTATTTATACGTCAAACACGTCTGCACACAGGGAACGCAGGATAACATTTTATCATTACAAACATGCGGTCTTAATCTCTTTACAAAGAGGGACACCATTTTATCATTTTTGATATAATCATCGCTGTATAGTTTCATCACATGGTTATAGTCGTAACCTCTGACTAAATGATACAGAAAAAACACACAATGCTGACCACAGGTATCTGATGAAAAATCCTGGACACGTCTGTCGGAATATAACACGTCGACGTTGTTGATCGTTAAAAAGTTATTGATGGAGATTGGAAAGCGAGGGCTGTTGGGCGGATTGCCAAAACTATCGAAAAAACAAGCGGCTCCCTCTTGGGTTAAATAAACGGCAACCCAATGCTCTCCCGGTAGCTGAGCAGGGTGGGTGTTTATGACGGCCATCGACGGTAAGATCCTAAGCGGTTTTTCGGGTAGTTGATCGCTCGGTAGCACGCCGAGAAAATGAGTCCTGCATGTAATTTTATCCATGATCGCGGTGAGTTGTAGAGTATTCATCTCAGTAGTAATCGACTAGTACTTGTCGCCGGTTAGACACTTCAATGATGCTGTCGAATACGGCGTAAATTAATAAATTAACGGTATTCGGCAGCGGTTGTCTGAATCGAGCTTCGAGTCTGATATTCCCGGACTTGATGAGGGAAATGTGCTGACCACAGTCTTCATCAGGCGTAAAATTAAACGCGTAAAGCGTGTATCCGTTCAGGAAATCACCCCTGTCGATAGAGAGTGCCTGGTTTTTAAGATGTCTTCCTGTCGTCATCGCCAACTGATAAAATTCGCGCACTGCCGAACCAGCTTCGAAATTAGGCTGTAGAGGCTTTGAGGGGAATTGTTGACCGTCTACATAGACGGCCAGGAACTCCAGATCGTAATGTTTGAATGCAAATGGATTTTTTTCGTAGGAACCGGTGAATGCGTCATTGTCGACCATGGCTATGACGATAGATTTTGGCAGGGTCCCTAAAAACAGATTTTCTTGATTTGAAACACGTGTACCCTCAGGTATGGAGAAATTTTTTAGAACCACCCTATCTATGGGATACTTTGCGGTTGTCGAGAGTAGTGCCTGGGCGTGCCCCAGTCTCACCGGCGGTGCTACAGCGACTTTCTTGACAAATAGGGACGCCGACTCTATTTTTATTTTGTAAGCCACGTCATCGCACCTCATCAGACAGAATTCATCTTTTGCTCTAATTAGGCGTATCTTGACGTCAACTCCATTCAGCAAAAGTTTTTCTTGAAAGAATATATCGCTGTGTATAGGGACCATCAGCTCCACCACCTTACTTTCGGCGGTGTAGGTCGATCTCTTTGTCAACCCCGCGTTACGGCCTACGGGGTCATTCGCGTCCATGTGACCGGCAGTGTCTTTGTAAAACAGTCCGGCAGAGAAAAGAGATTCCAACGCATCTTTACTGTAGTTGATCAGACTCTCTATGATGCAACGGTAAGGGTAGGTGCTCGAACTCTGTGATATCAGACGATCGCCCAGGGTTACGTCGACTTGTGAAAATATGGTGGCTCCGGGGTAATTTATTAGGGCAACCCGTGCAGGATGTACGATGTCCGCTCCATTAGGTCTTGTGATTTTCAGGCGTAGATAGAGCATCGTGTTATTTAGGTCCAGATAATCATCACCAGTGCCAGCGATAAAAAACTCTAATGGAGCGGTGTCCGATATGGCGGATAAAGGGGCAACTTCTAAATAGCCGTTTTTCTCAATAACCGTCTGTGTCAGAGGGACCGTAAATAAGTCCAGCTCGGACTTGATGCATTCCCCCGACATACGATGTAGTAGCGCCATGTTAGAATATGGTTTTTACAAATCTCTTGACAGATGCTTTTCGACTAACAGACTTCTTACGCTTTCTGCGTATGACTGGACGCTTCTTTGTTCCGCTTGTTGTCTTCCTCTTCTTACCCCATTGACCACGCCTCCTCACACCCGGCGGTTTAGACATTCTCTTACCTGCCATGACCATCAGCCCAGATCCGTCTTGAGCATTAGCATTATTGCTATGCGCACGCGTCAATACGTTTGAGACGACGTCGGATACTATATTTTTAGCGGCGGATTTTAGGTGGGGTTTCGCAATGCTAAATCCTCTTTTTAACAGAGGTATGGCCATCCTGAACAAACCTCTGAAAAGTCCTCCTAACCCTGCCCCGTACATAACCCCTCCCCCGGCATAGCCTGGCAAACCCCCGCCGGCCTGATTTCGGTAATAGTCCACATAGTCCGCGGTATTGTGCTCTCTAGGGCCATAGTAATAACTCATTTTAAAGAATAGAATGATTCGTTGGTTTAAAGTGTAGTTTTACGATGACTTTCCCGTAAGAAAATGGTATTTCGTGGTTTTGGTCGTCCTTCAACTCTATGGTAATACTTGTGATGTGATCCTTGTTGATCGATGCGTAATGCGGGTTGTCGTATCTAGCAATGACCGTCTCGTTGCTTTTACCTGATATATATACGCATCTCAAAAGCGGGACGTTAGAATCACCGACCGATTGATATTGAATGATGTCGGTGTAAACGTACATTGTGTAGAACCCAGCGTTGATATCGGATTGATGAGGAGCGTACGTGATATGGCTCGTAGTAAAATCTGCTTCTTTATGATAGTTCGAACGTCCGAGAGTATCGTCCGGTATCATTCCTAAAATAGTGGCGAGTCTGCCTTGAAAGCTGACTGAAACATTGGGTTTCGCGATCAGAAACACTTTGTTTTTTAATTCGTCGTAATCCAATACAGCCGTGGGTGCTAGAAGTTGATTTATCACACGGAGGATCGCACGAATGTTCGCGTAGTACCCACCACTTATGTGTAATTTCCTCGATACAAAAAACGTGGGTAAGTCTTTTTTTTTTTTAGGAGCGTCTTTGGGACCCCCGCTATTTGTGTATACGGGACCTGTGTACAGGGTGAAATCCCCGTCTTTGTCATTAAAGTTATACCAACTTCTAGGATATTCGATTTCGGCGAGCCCCACCTCCCATTGTCCTTTCAATTGTATAGCTTTTGCTAACCTGGTTGTATAGCAGGATATGCGATTTTCGGGGTAAACCGACCTCGATGCATTGCACGGTAGCGTAATGTAGAACCCTTGATCGTCCATGACTGTCCTTCGTTCATATGAACTCATCCATTAAACGTCGGGGTGTTTTAAGTCCAACAGTGTTTTTTTATCTATATAACTATTGAATTTTGAAGGCCAGCCTAGCCATTTCACTAAAACAAGCGTAGATTTCCCTTGTTTTTTCTGACCTAAAATCTTTTCCACCTTAAAAGATTTGTTTTTACTCACAATTATTTTTTGTAACTCTTTTTCATAAAAAACCCCCTCGATGACATCACCGTCATAATCGCTGAGTCTGTAGACCGGGGGTTGTCGCGGAATGCATGCGGATATGGTGAAAAATTCTTCCGTGTAGTTTTGCTCATAACCTTTGGCGAACGGGCCTCTCACTTTAGAAATCCTGACGACGTCACCGACTTTGAAATTAAATACGGCTCTCTCGGTCTTCTTTATATCACCATACAAGTTTTGAAACACTTGATCCTCGTTTACTTTGTCGACGTCCACGGGTCTCATGCAGATACTTCGATGATAACTGGTGTTGTACCCCTGCATAATGTCTTGTAAAACATCTATGTATCGTCGGGAATTTGTAGCTGTTAAAAATCTCCACATACGACTCTTTAACGTTCTATTAAATCGTTCTACGACGCTGGCTTTCAAATCGGTAGCGGTAGCGAAATGATCAATGTTGTGCTTTTTCATTACATCTTGAAATTGTTTGTTAAAAAATTCCTTCCCCTGATCCGTCTGCAATTTCTGTGGCACACGACCCTCCTCGAGTATAGACTCGAACGCTCTAGCGACTTCGGGCCCACTCTTATTCTTCAACACACGAGTCCACGCATACTTGCTAAATACATCTATGCAAGTCAACAGATATTTATTGCAGTCGTTATCCTTGGCATAGGCGATCATGTCGACTAGATCGGCCTGGAACTGGGTATCGACCCCGTACACAACCACTCTATTTCGTTTGTATTTTATAGGAGCTGTTTTGTGTAAAGTGTATGCATCCTCACCAGACAACCATTCTGAAACCTTTTTATCGCTTAGACGAACTCCGGTATCTTTTAAGACGGCGTCTTTTAATCGTTTTTTACCCCCTAAAGAGCCGGGGTTGGAGGGTGTATAATAAGCCTTTTTCATGAGCTCCGACATGCTGCCGTTTCAACCGCTGCAAAAGAATAACTCATACATGTGGTTTGAATCAATCTTTTATTGAAAAATTACAGGATACATGATTGAAGTAAAATGGATATAATACAAGATAGTATACATGGATATAATAATAATAATAATAATAATGTTAGTACAACAAAATCTAAGTAAAAATTAATATAATGATGTTAGTACAAAATGGTTATACCATAAAATACAATACAATTGGATATAACAATGTTACATGCATAGTCTAAGTAAAATGGATCACTGATAGTCTAACCAGAAAAGAAAATCACGACAGGCCATCATGTTTTTGTCTAGGATGTAATCGACGTACATTTCAACAATTTCACCGATGGCGACATCCATTTCGATAATTTGAACAGCATCGCTCTCATCATCATCATTGATGTCATATTCTTCTTCTTTTGATTTCTTCACCAGCTCGGTACATACATCAGCCACATAGGTACAAGTACATAGCACATCGATGACCCCGAGCGGGAGTCGCGATTCACACATCATATCTAGAACCTGTTTTATCATTACATCAGGCGGATCGGTACCATAAGCGCATTTGTCCGTCAAATCATCCCATGAATTAGCCGCTCCTCTTATATACATCATTTGTTTCTTGAAATTTGCTTCACGCGTAGTTGCCTCCATAGGTGGATGACCGTCGCGTGATGCAAAATCGATAATCTTTTTCATCAGTTTTGTCATCTGTCGTCTGTAATGTCCTTTAAACAGGTATTCCATACAGCTGGTTAGACTACTGGTAGCACCCATGTTGGAGACGGCTTCGTCACTCGCCATTCACGATCGAAATACCTTCCCAGAGATCAACGACGTCGTGCACTATTTCCTCACAGGGTTTGTCCAGAAGTCTCGTCCTGATTTCTTCTAGCTTAGCGGCGATGAATGGTTCGTCTTTTAATTCGTGCAGAATAGTCCCGACTGTTCCTTGAATACGTTGGGGGTGAGATTTTAACCCCAACCGTCCTAGGAGTATACCGATGATGGCGTGAAAATAGGGTCTAAACAGTTTGGTTGAAAGTTCATCAAAATGTGTGTCAAAGTAGTAGTTAGGTGGGTCGAACAGGCAGGAATGTTGCAGTTGACTGGGGTGATCAATCTCACACCCTTCGCACTCGTCCTTCAGCTTCTTTCCGATGAGATGTTGCAGCAAAACCACTGTCGCGGCTTTTATGATTTTGAATCCCACGTCACTGAAACATCCGTCTGTAGCATCGAAACCGGGTTTAGCATGAGAGAGGTCAGCCAGGTTGGGAGATTCAAGCTTTTTGTTGGATGGTGGTGGTGGTGGTGCTGACCAAGGTTTAGTACAACCACAGTCGCACTCGATCTCCGGATCCCAGTCTAAGCTACGTTTGCGTCTTTCAGCCAGAGTCCAGTCTTTGCACAGGTCCAATGGTTCAGGGTTGAAAATGTTACCCGGACCCCAATCGCTTTCAATGCATGATTCAAAGTCTATGCGACGCTTGATAGTTTTAGCCGGAGCCCAGTCTTTGTGTATGCCCAATGGCCCGCAGGCGTCAGTCAGAGTATGGATGGTTGCGTTGTCGTCGGGAGGGTCGAGAATGCTGCCGAAAGAGATACCGCAGCTGCACACATGATGGGGTTCTGAAGCGACGTCTTCAGCCATGGTTTATAAATGCTGCTTCGAAGGGTCTGGTCGCAGGAATTTATGATAGTTGTAGTAAAGGGGCGGGGTTGTTGTAGCACTCAAAACCTGATTAATAGACGTTATTTGGATAGGTCTGGCTTGCGAGCTTTAGGATGGCTGTAGTAAATGGGTGGGGATGGTCGAGACCATATGCTACTCCGTGGGCATGTCTGAGGGTGGAACAGTTGCACTTTAATTTTGCTGTATTCGTCATGCATGTCACACCATTTTAACATTTTGTTGATGATTGAAAAAACCATATTCAGGAGATTCAGATCGCACCAGTCGAACAAAAATTGCATTTCATACAGATCGTGATGCTCGTTAGGCTGGATGCGTCCCGACCGCTTGTTGTTGAGCTTTGTCTTGTCTCTACAACAGAATATGTAAACAGAATCAGTAGGACTCTTGTTAGTATGGTCACCTACCACGCGGTACCGAACATTATCGGTTACCCCGTCCCACTCCGAAATGTACAAAGGCTCTTCGCCGTCATCATTCAGATCCTTCCAGACACGATTGTAGAAGAGAGTCCAGTCTTTTTCAGGAAATACCACACACGTATCTTCCCCAGGCTGAAACTCTCCGACGCTGTCAGTGGTGTAGAGTGTAACAACTCGAGTTGGTTTGTGAAATTTGTATCCGAATACACGGTTCCTACACATTACATATTCAGCAGTAGTCCATTCCGAAAGTTCATGGAGAAAACTTGTCAAACGGATGCGTCCGAAAGGGGTTTTTTTTCTTGGTGCCATAGTCAGCCTTTCCATCATTTGGTCGCACACCCCCGGCTCTAGGGATTGAGGAGAGGATAAACCATCCATGCTCATGTAGCTCATGTTTCTGGTGATGGTTTTACAACACACTACACCCATTTATATACATTGCTCTGGAATGTGAGCGTGGACGTCTGCGTAGCAGAGATATCAGTGTTTATGGCCAATTCTGTGAATACAGACCGCAAATTCAAACTTTCTGTCAAAAACAGATCACAAACACAGAAAATACACCCAACTCGTGTGCACAAGAGATAATGGTTGTGTGACACAGTCTTCAAACTTTCTGTCAAAACCACATGATCTACGACTAGCTAGGACAATAGGGCAAACCATAACAACATATGCCGGAAAGACACCGGTAGATAAAAACAACATATGCGGTAGATAAACCTGTCAAAACACATGATCGAACGCCCGATACGACAATCCATATCCATATCTATACACGCCAGAAAGGGCGGGACAGCTCAACGGACAACCGGAAGGGCGGTGACCAGATGTCATATCTAGTGGGCGGGACCGGAAGTCATCAATCATTTTGACACATGGTATATCATAAGTACTACTCAGGCAGACAGGCAGACAGGAAGAGAGACAGAAAGAAAGACAGACAGGCAGAGAAACAGGAAGAAAGACAGACAGACAGGAAGAAAGACAGACAGACAGGAAGAGAGACAGGCAGACAGGAAGAGAGACAGGAAGAAAGACAGGCAGACAGACAGGCAGAGAGACAGGAAGACAGACAGGAAGACAGACAGGCAGACAAGATTCAGGAGAAATATTGACAAACCTCTGTAGAAGGTACGTGAGTAAACACAAGCTGACTCTGCCCTGTAGTCAAAGTTAAGGGCTGATGAAGACCCTGAGAAACAGAAACAAAACACAGAACAAACTTATAACAATGTAATGTTTAATAAATTATTGCTAGAGTTCAATAAATTACAGACAGGCAGACAGACAGGAAGAGAGACAGGCAGACAAGATTCAGGAGACAAATATTGACAAACCTCTGTAGAAGGTACGTGAGTAAACAAGCTGACTCTGCCCTGTAGTCAAAGTTAAGGGCTGATGAAGACCCTGAGAAACAGAAACAAAACACAGAACAAACTTAAAACAATGTAATGTTTAATAAATTATTGCTAGAGTTCAATAAATTACAGACAGGCAGACACACAGGAAGAGAGACAGGAAGAAAGACAGGCAGACAGACAGGAAGAGAGACAGACAGACAGACAGACAGGAAGAGAGACAGGCAGACAAGATTCAGGAGACAAATATTGACAAACCTCGGTAGAAGGTACGTGAGTAAACACAAGCTGACTCTGCCCTTAACTGACTACAGAGCAGATGAAGACCCTGAGAAACAGAAACAAAACACAGAACAAACTTATAACAGGAAACAAATATTGACAAACCTCTGTAGAAGGTACGTGAGTAAACACAAGCTGACTCAGCCCTTAACTGACTACAGAGCAGATGAAGACCCTGAGAAACAGAAACAAAACACAGAACAAACTTATAACAATGTAATGTTTAATAAATTATTGCTACAGACAAGCAGGCAGACAGGCAGACAGGAAGAGAGACAGAAAGAAAGACAGACAGACAGACAGGAAGAAAGACAGACAGACAGACAGGAAGAAAGACAGACAGGAAGAAAGACAGACAGACAGACAGGAAGAGAGACAGGCAGACAGGAAGAGAGACAGGAAGAAAGACAGGCAGACAGACAGGCAGAGAGACAGGAAGACAGACAGGAAGAGAGACAGGCAGACAAGATTCAGGAGAAATATTGACAAACCTCTGTAGAAGGTACGTGAGTAAACACAAGCTGACTCTGCCCTGTAGTCAAAGTTAAGGGCTGATGAAGACCCTGAGAAACAGAAACAAAACACAGAACAAACTTATAACAATGTAATGTTTAATAAATTATTGCTAGAGTTCAATAAATTACAGACAGGCAGACACACAGGAAGAGAGACAGGCAGACAGACAGGAAGAGAGACAGACAGACAGACAGACAGACAGGAAGAGAGACAGGCAGACAAGATTCAGGAGAAAAATATTGACAAACCTCTGTAGAAGGTACGTGAGTAAACAAGCTGACTCTGCCCTGTAGTCAAAGTTAAGGGCTGATGAAGACCCTGAGAAACAGAAACAAAACACAGAACAAACTTAAAACAATGTAATGTTTAATAAATTATTGCTAGAGTTCAATAAATTACAGACAGGCAGACAGACAGGAAGAGAGACAGGCAGACAAGATTCAGGAGACAAATATTGACAAACCTCTGTAGAAGGTACGTGAGTAAACACAAGCTGACTCTGCCCTTAACTGACTACAGAGCAGATGAAGACCCTGAGAAACAGAAACAAAACACAGAACAAACTTATAACAGGAGACAAATATTGACAAACCTCTGTAGAAGGTACGTGAGTAAACACAAGCTGACTCAGCCCTTAACTGACTACAGAGCAGATGAAGACCCTGAGAAACAGAAACAAAACACAGAACAAACTTATAACAGGAGACAAATATTGACAAACCTCTGTAGAAGGTACGCGAGTAAACACAAGCTGACTCAGCCCTTAACTGACTACAGAGCAGATGAAGACCCTGAGAAACAGAAACAAAACACAGAACAAACTTATAACAGGAGACAAATATTGACAAACCTCTGTAGAAGGTACGCGAGTAAACACAAGCTGACTCAGCCCTTAACTGACTACAGAGCAGATGAAGACCCTGAGAAACAGAAACAAAACACAGAACAAACTTATAACAATGTAATGTTTAATAAATTATTGCTACAGACAAGCAGGCAGACAGGCAGACAGGAAGAGAGACAGAAAGAAAGACAGACAGGCAGAGAGACAGGAAGAAAGACAGGAAGACAGACAGACAGACAGGAAGAAAGACAGACAGACAGGAAGAAAGACAGACAGACAGACAGGAAGAGAGACAGGCAGACAGGAAGAGAGACAGGAAGAAAGACAGGCAGACAGACAGGCAGAGAGACAGGAAGACAGACAGGAAGAGAGACAGGCAGACAAGATTCAGGAGAAATATTGACAAACCTCTGTAGAAGGTACGTGAGTAAACACAAGCTGACTCTGCCCTGTAGTCAAAGTTAAGGGCTGATGAAGACCCTGAGAAACAAACAAAACACAGAACAAACTTAAAACAATGTAATGTTTAATAAATTATTGCTAGAGTTCAATAAATTACAGACAGGCAGACACACAGGAAGAGAGACAGGCAGACAGACAGGAAGAGAGACAGACAGACAGACAGACAGACAGACAGACAGGAAGAGAGACAGGCAGACAAGATTCAGGAGAAAAATATTGACAAACCTCTGTAGAAGGTACGTGAGTAAACAAGCTGACTCTGCCCTGTAGTCAAAGTTAAGGGCTGGTGAAGACCCTGAGAAACAGAAACAAAACACAGAACAAACTTAAAACAATGTAATGTTTAATAAATTATTGCTAGAGTTCAATAAATTACAGACAGGCAGACACACAGGAAGAGAGACAGGAAGAAAGACAGGCAGACAGACAGGAAGAGAGACAGACAGACAGACAGACAGGAAGAGAGACAGGCAGACAAGATTCAGGAGACAAATATTGACAAACCTCGGTAGAAGGTACGTGAGTAAACACAAGCTGACTCTGCCCTTAACTGACTACAGAGCAGATGAAGACCCTGAGAAACAGAAACAAAACACAGAACAAACTTATAACAGGAAACAAATATTGACAAACCTCTGTAGAAGGTACGTGAGTAAACACAAGCTGACTGAGCCCTTAACTGACTACAGAGCAGATGAAGACCCTGAGAAACAGAAACAAAACACAGAACAAACTTATAACAATGTAATGTTTAATAAATTATTGCTACAGACAAGCAGGCAGACAGGCAGACAGGAAGAGAGACAGAAAGAAAGACAGACAGACAGACAGGAAGAAAGACAGACAGACAGACAGGAAGAAAGACAGACAGGAAGAAAGACAGACAGACAGACAGACAGGAAGAGAGACAGGCAGACAGGAAGAGAGACAGGAAGAAAGACAGGCAGACAGACAGGCAGAGAGACAGGAAGACAGACAGGAAGAGAGACAGGCAGACAAGATTCAGGAGAAATATTGACAAACCTCTGTAGAAGGTACGTGAGTAAACACAAGCTGACTCTGCCCTGTAGTCAAAGTTAAGGGCTGATGAAGACCCTGAGAAACAGAAACAAAACACAGAACAAACTTATAACAATGTAATGTTTAATAAATTATTGCTAGAGTTCAATAAATTACAGACAGGCAGACACACAGGAAGAGAGACAGGCAGACAGACAGGAAGAGAGACAGACAGACAGACAGACAGACAGACAGACAGACAGACAGACAGGAAGAGAGACAGGCAGACAAGATTCAGGAGAAAAATATTGACAAACCTCTGTAGAAGGTACGTGAGTAAACAAGCTGACTCTGCCCTGTAGTCAAAGTTAAGGGCTGATGAAGACCCTGAGAAACAGAAACAAAACACAGAACAAACTTAAAACAATGTAATGTTTAATAAATTATTGCTAGAGTTCAATAAATTACAGACAGGCAGACAGACAGGAAGAGAGACAGGCAGACAAGATTCAGGAGACAAATATTGACAAACCTCTGTAGAAGGTACGTGAGTAAACACAAGCTGACTCTGCCCTTAACTGACTACAGAGCAGATGAAGACCCTGAGAAACAGAAACAAAACACAGAACAAACTTATAACAGGAGACAAATATTGACAAACCTCTGTAGAAGGTACGTGAGTAAACACAAGCTGACTCAGCCCTTAACTGACTACAGAGCAGATGAAGACCCTGAGAAACAGAAACAAAACACAGAACAAACTTATAACAGGAGACAAATATTGACAAACCTCTGTAGAAGGTACGCGAGTAAACACAAGCTGACTCAGCCCTTAACTGACTACAGAGCAGATGAAGACCCTGAGAAACAGAAACAAAACACAGAACAAACTTATAACAGGAGACAAATATTGACAAACCTCTGTAGAAGGTACGCGAGTAAACACAAGCTGACTCAGCCCTTAACTGACTACAGAGCAGATGAAGACCCTGAGAAACAGAAACAAAACACAGAACAAACTTATAACAATGTAATGTTTAATAAATTATTGCTACAGACAAGCAGGCAGACAGGCAGACAGGAAGAGAGACAGAAAGAAAGACAGACAGGCAGAGAGACAGGAAGAAAGACAGGAAGACAGACAGACAGACAGGAAGAAAGACAGACAGACAGGAAGAAAGACAGACAGACAGACAGGAAGAGAGACAGGCAGACAGGAAGAGAGACAGGAAGAAAGACAGGCAGACAGACAGGCAGAGAGACAGGAAGACAGACAGGAAGAGAGACAGGCAGACAAGATTCAGGAGAAATATTGACAAACCTCTGTAGAAGGTACGTGAGTAAACACAAGCTGACTCTGCCCTGTAGTCAAAGTTAAGGGCTGATGAAGACCCTGAGAAACAAACAAAACACAGAACAAACTTAAAACAATGTAATGTTTAATAAATTATTGCTAGAGTTCAATAAATTACAGACAGGCAGACACACAGGAAGAGAGACAGGCAGACAGACAGGAAGAGAGACAGACAGACAGACAGACAGACAGACAGACAGACAGGAAGAGAGACAGGCAGACAAGATTCAGGAGAAAAATATTGACAAACCTCTGTAGAAGGTACGTGAGTAAACAAGCTGACTCTGCCCTGTAGTCAAAGTTAAGGGCTGGTGAAGACCCTGAGAAACAGAAACAAAACACAGAACAAACTTAAAACAATGTAATGTTTAATAAATTATTGCTAGCGTTCAATAAATTACAGACAGGCAGACAGACAGGAAGAGAGACAGGCAGACAAGATTCAGGAGACAAATATTGACAAACCTCTGTAGAAGGTACGTGAGTAAACACAAGCTGACTCTGCCCTTAACTGACTACAGAGCAGATGAAGACCCTGAGAAACAAACAAAACACAGAACAAACTTATAACAGGAGACAAATATTGACAAACCTCTGTAGAAGGTACGTGAGTAAACACAAGCTGACTCAGCCCTTAACTGACTACAGAGCAGATGAAGACCCTGAGAAACAGAAACAAAACACAGAACAAACTTATAACAGGAGACAAATATTGACAAACCTCTGTAGAAGGTACGCGAGTAAACACAAGCTGACTCAGCCCTTAACTGACTACAGAGCAGATGAAGACCCTGCGAAACAGAAACAAAACACAGAACAAACTTATAACAATGTAATGTTTAATAAATTATTGCTACAGACAAGCAGGCAGACAGGCAGACAGGAAGAGAGACAGAAAGAAAGACAGACAGGCAGAGAGACAGGAAGAAAGACAGGAAGAAAGACAGACAGACAGACAGGAAGAAAGACAGACAGACAGACAGGAAGAGAGACAGGCAGACAGGAAGAGAGACAGGAAGAAAGACAGGCAGACAGACAGGCAGAGAGACAGGAAGACAGACAGGAAGAGAGACAGGCAGACAAGATTCAGGAGAAATATTGACAAACCTCTGTAGAAGGTACGTGAGTAAACACAAGCTGACTCTGCCCTGTAGTCAAAGTTAAGGGCTGATGAAGACCCTGAGAAACAGAAACAAAACACAGAACAAACTTTTAACAATGTAATGTTTAATAAATTATTGCTAGAGTTCAATAAATTACAGACAGGCAGACACACAGGAAGAGAGACAGGCAGACAGACAGGAAGAGAGACAGACAGACAGACAGACAGACAGACAGACAGACAGGAAGAGAGACAGGCAGACAAGATTCAGGAGAAAAATATTGACAAACCTCTGTAGAAGGTACGTGAGTAAACAAGCTGACTCTGCCCTGTAGTCAAAGTTAAGGGCTGATGAAGACCCTGAGAAACAGAAACAAAACACAGAACAAACTTATAACAGGAGACAAATATTGACAAACCTCTGTAGAAGGTACGCGAGTAAACACAAGCTGACTCAGCCCTTAACTGACTACAGAGCAGATGAAGACCCTGAGAAACAGAAACAAAACACAGAACAAACTTATAACAGGAGACAAATATTGACAAACCTCTGTAGAAGGTACGCGAGTAAACACAAGCTGACTCAGCCCTTAACTGACTACAGAGCAGATGAAGACCCTGAGAAACAGAAACAAAACACAGAACAAACTTATAACAATGTAATGTTTAATAAATTATTGCTACAGACAAGCAGGCAGACAGGCAGACAGGAAGAGAGACAGAAAGAAAGACAGACAGGCAGAGAGACAGGAAGAAAGACAGGAAGAAAGACAGACAGACAGACAGACAGGAAGAAAGACAGACAGACAGACAGACAGGAAGAGAGACAGGCAGACAGGAAGAGAGACAGGAAGAAAGACAGACAGGCAGAGAAACAGGAAGAAAGACAGACAGACAGACAGGAAGAGAGACAGGCAGACAGGAAGAGAGACAGGAAGAAAGACAGGCAGACAGACAGGCAGAGAGACAGGAAGACAGACAGGAAGAGAGACCGGCAGACAAGATTCAGGAAAAATATTGACAAACCTCTGTAGAAGGTACGTGAGTAAACACAAGCTGACTCTGCCCTGTAGTCAAAGTTAAGGGCTGATGAAGACCCTGAGAAACAGAAACAAAACACAGAACAAACTTAAAACAATGTAATGTTTAATAAATTATTGCTAGAGTTCAATAAATTACAGACAGGCAGACAGACAGGAAGAGAGACAGGCAGACAAGATTCAGGAGACAAATATTGACAAACCTCTGTAGAAGGTACGTGAGTAAACACAAGCTGACTCTGCCCTTAACTGACTACAGAGCAGATGAAGACCCTGAGAAACAAACAAAACACAGAACAAACTTATAACAGGAGACAAATATTGACAAACCTCTGTAGAAGGTACGTGAGTAAACACAAGCTGACTCAGCCCTTAACTGACTACAGAGCAGATGAAGACCCTGAGAAACAGAAACAAAACACAGAACAAACTTATAACAGGAGACAAATATTGACAAACCTCTGTAGAAGGTACGTGAGTAAACACAAGCTGACTCAGCCCTTAACTGACTACAGAGCAGATGAAGACCCTGAGAAACAGAAACAAAACACAGAACAAACTTATAACAGGAGACAAATATTGACAAACCTCTGTAGAAGGTACGCGAGTAAACAAGCTGACTCAGCCCTTAACTGACTACAGAGCAGATGAAGACCCTGCGAAACAGAAACAAAACACAGAACAAACTTATAACAATGTAATGTTTAATAAATTATTGCTACAGACAAGCAGGCAGACAGGCAGACAGGAAGAGAGACAGAAAGAAAGACAGACAGGCAGAGAGACAGGAAGAAAGACAGGAAGAAAGACAGACAGACAGACAGGAAGAAAGACAGACAGACAGACAGGAAGAGAGACAGGCAGACAGGAAGAGAGACAGGAAGAAAGACAGGCAGACAGACAGGCAGAGAGACAGGAAGACAGACAGGAAGAGAGACAGGCAGACAAGATTCAGGAGAAATATTGACAAACCTCTGTAGAAGGTACGTGAGTAAACACAAGCTTACTCTGCCCTGTAGTCAAAGTTAAGGGCTGATGAAGACCCTGAGAAACAGAAACAAAACACAGAACAAACTTATAACAATGTAATGTTTAATAAATTATTGCTAGAGTTCAATAAATTACAGACAGGCAGACACACAGGAAGAGAGACAGGAAGAAAGACAGGCAGACAGACAGGAAGAGAGACAGACAGACAGACAGACAGACAGACAGGAAGAGAGACAGGCAGACAAGATTCAGGAGAAAAATATTGACAAACCTCTGTAGAAGGTACGTGAGTAAACACAAGCTGACTCTGCCCTGTAGTCAAAGTTAAGGGCTGATGAAGACCCTGAGAAACAGAAACAAAACACAGAACAAACTTATAACAATGTAATGTTTAATAAATTATTGCTAGAGTTCAATAAATTACAGACAGGCAGACACACAGGAAGAGAGACAGGCAGACAGACAGGAAGAGAGACAGACAGACAGACAGACAGGAAGAGAGACAGACAGACAAGATTCAGGAGAAAAATATTGACAAACCTCTGTAGAAGGTACGTGAGTAAACAAGCTGACTCTGCCCTGTAGTCAAAGTTAAGGGCTGATGAAGACCCTGAGAAACAGAAACAAAACACAGAACAAACTTAAAACAATGTAATGTTTAATAAATTATTGCTAGAGTTCAATAAATTACAGACAGGCAGACAGACAGGAAGAGAGACAGGCAGACAAGATTCAGGAGACAAATATTGACAAACCTCTGTAGAAGGTACGTGAGTAAACACAAGCTGACTCTGCCCTTAACTGACTACAGAGCAGATGAAGACCCTGAGAAACAGAAACAAAACACAGAACAAACTTATAACAGGAGACAAATATTGACAAACCTCTGTAGAAGGTACGTGAGTAAACACAAGCTGACTCAGCCCTTAACTGACTACAGAGCAGATGAAGACCCTGAGAAACAGAAACAAAACACAGAACAAACTTATAACAGGAGACAAATATTGACAAACCTCTGTAGAAGGTACGTGAGTAAACACAAGCTGACTCAGCCCTTAACTGACTACAGAGCAGATGAAGACCCTGAGAAACAGAAACAAAACACAGAACAAACTTATAACAGGAGACAAATATTGACAAACCTCTGTAGAAGGTACGTGAGTAAACAAGCTGACTCTGCCCTTAACTGACTACAGAGCAGATGAAGACCCTGAGAAACAGAAACAAAACACAGAACAAACTTATAACAATGTAATGTTTAATAAATTATTGCTACAGACAAGCAGGCAGACAGGAAGAGAGACAGAAAGAAAGACAGACAGGCAGAGAAACAGGAAGAAAGACAGACAGACAGACAGGAAGAAAGACAGACAGACAGGAAGAAAGACAGACAGACAGGAAGAAAGACAGACAGACAGACAGGAAGAGAGACAGGCAGACAGGAAGAGAGACAGGAAGAAAGACAGGCAGACAGACAGGCAGAGAGACAGGCAGAGAGACAGGAAGACAGACAGGAAGAGAGACAGGCAGACAAGATTCAGGAGAAAAATATTGACAAACCTCTGTAGAAGGTACGTGATTAAACACAAGCTGACTCTGCCCTGTAGTCAAAGTTAAGGGCTGATGAAGACCCTGAGAAACAGAAACAAAACACAGAACAAACTTAAAACAATGTAATGTTTAATAAATTATTGCTAGAGTTCAATAAATTACAGACAGGCAGACACACAGGAAGAGAGACAGGCAGACAGACAGGAAGAGAGACAGACAGACAGACAGACAGACAGACAGACAGACAGACAGACAGACAGACAGACAGGAAGAGAGACAGGCAGACAAGATTCAGGAGAAAAATATTGACAAACCTCTGTAGAAGGTACGTGAGTAAACAAGCTGACTCTGCCCTGTAGTCAAAGTTAAGGGCTGATGAAGACCCTGAGAAACAGAAACAAAACACAGAACAAACTTAAAACAATGTAATGTTTAATAAATTATTGCTAGAGTTCAATAAATTACAGACAGGCAGACAGACAGGAAGAGAGACAGGCAGACAAGATTCAGGAGACAAATATTGACAAACCTCTGTAGAAGGTACGTGAGTAAACACAAGCTGACTCTGCCCTTAACTGACTACAGAGCAGATGAAGACCCTGAGAAACAGAAACAAAACACAGAACAAACTTATAACAGGAGACAAATATTGACAAACCTCTGTAGAAGGTACGTGAGTAAACACAAGCTGACTCAGCCCTTAACTGACTACAGAGCAGATGAAGACCCTGAGAAACAGAAACAAAACACAGAACAAACTTATAACAGGAGACAAATATTGACAAACCTCTGTAGAAGGTACGCGAGTAAACACAAGCTGACTCAGCCCTTAACTGACTACAGAGCAGATGAAGACCCTGAGAAACAGAAACAAAACACAGAACAAACTTATAACAGGAGACAAATATTGACAAACCTCTGTAGAAGGTACGCGAGTAAACACAAGCTGACTCAGCCCTTAACTGACTACAGAGCAGATGAAGACCCTGAGAAACAGAAACAAAACACAGAACAAACTTATAACAATGTAATGTTTAATAAATTATTGCTACAGACAAGCAGGCAGACAGGCAGACAGGAAGAGAGACAGAAAGAAAGACAGACAGGCAGAGAGACAGGAAGAAAGACAGGAAGACAGACAGACAGACAGGAAGAAAGACAGACAGACAGGAAGAAAGACAGACAGACAGACAGGAAGAGAGACAGGCAGACAGGAAGAGAGACAGGAAGAAAGACAGGCAGACAGACAGGCAGAGAGACAGGAAGACAGACAGGAAGAGAGACAGGCAGACAAGATTCAGGAGAAATATTGACAAACCTCTGTAGAAGGTACGTGAGTAAACACAAGCTGACTCTGCCCTGTAGTCAAAGTTAAGGGCTGATGAAGACCCTGAGAAACAAACAAAACACAGAACAAACTTAAAACAATGTAATGTTTAATAAATTATTGCTAGAGTTCAATAAATTACAGACAGGCAGACACACAGGAAGAGAGACAGGCAGACAGACAGGAAGAGAGACAGACAGACAGACAGACAGACAGACAGACAGGAAGAGAGACAGGCAGACAAGATTCAGGAGAAAAATATTGACAAACCTCTGTAGAAGGTACGTGAGTAAACAAGCTGACTCTGCCCTGTAGTCAAAGTTAAGGGCTGGTGAAGACCCTGAGAAACAGAAACAAAACACAGAACAAACTTAAAACAATGTAATGTTTAATAAATTATTGCTAGAGTTCAATAAATTACAGACAGGCAGACACACAGGAAGAGAGACAGGAAGAAAGACAGGCAGACAGACAGGAAGAGAGACAGACAGACAGACAGACAGGAAGAGAGACAGGCAGACAAGATTCAGGAGATAAATATTGACAAACCTCGGTAGAAGGTACGTGAGTAAACACAAGCTGACTCTGCCCTTAACTGACTACAGAGCAGATGAAGACCCTGAGAAACAGAAACAAAACACAGAACAAACTTATAACAGGAAACAAATATTGACAAACCTCTGTAGAAGGTACGTGAGTAAACACAAGCTGACTGAGCCCTTAACTGACTACAGAGCAGATGAAGACCCTGAGAAACAGAAACAAAACACAGAACAAACTTATAACAATGTAATGTTTAATAAATTATTGCTACAGACAAGCAGGCAGACAGGCAGACAGGAAGAGAGACAGAAAGAAAGACAGACAGACAGACAGGAAGAAAGACAGACAGACAGACAGGAAGAAAGACAGACAGGAAGAAAGACAGACAGACAGACAGGAAGAGAGACAGGCAGACAGGAAGAGAGACAGGAAGAAAGACAGGCAGACAGACAGGCAGAGAGACAGGAAGACAGACAGGAAGAGAGACAGGCAGACAAGATTCAGGAGAAATATTGACAAACCTCTGTAGAAGGTACGTGAGTAAACACAAGCTGACTCTGCCCTGTAGTCAAAGTTAAGGGCTGATGAAGACCCTGAGAAACAGAAACAAAACACAGAACAAACTTATAACAATGTAATGTTTAATAAATTATTGCTAGAGTTCAATAAATTACAGACAGGCAGACACACAGGAAGAGAGACAGGCAGACAGACAGGAAGAGAGACAGACAGACAGACAGACAGACAGACAGACAGACAGACAGACAGACAGACAGACAGACAGACAGACAGACAGACAGACAGACAGACAGACAGACAGGAAGAGAGACAGGCAGACAAGATTCAGGAGAAAAATATTGACAAACCTCTGTAGAAGGTACGTGAGTAAACAAGCTGACTCTGCCCTGTAGTCAAAGTTAAGGGCTGATGAAGACCCTGAGAAACAGAAACAAAACACAGAACAAACTTAAAACAATGTAATGTTTAATAAATTATTGCTAGAGTTCAATAAATTACAGACAGGCAGACAGACAGGAAGAGAGACAGGCAGACAAGATTCAGGAGACAAATATTGACAAACCTCTGTAGAAGGTACGTGAGTAAACACAAGCTGACTCTGCCCTTAACTGACTACAGAGCAGATGAAGACCCTGAGAAACAGAAACAAAACACAGAACAAACTTATAACAGGAGACAAATATTGACAAACCTCTGTAGAAGGTACGTGAGTAAACACAAGCTGACTCAGCCCTTAACTGACTACAGAGCAGATGAAGACCCTGAGAAACAGAAACAAAACACAGAACAAACTTATAACAGGAGACAAATATTGACAAACCTCTGTAGAAGGTACGCGAGTAAACACAAGCTGACTCAGCCCTTAACTGACTACAGAGCAGATGAAGACCCTGAGAAACAGAAACAAAACACAGAACAAACTTATAACAGGAGACAAATATTGACAAACCTCTGTAGAAGGTACGCGAGTAAACACAAGCTGACTCAGCCCTTAACTGACTACAGAGCAGATGAAGACCCTGAGAAACAGAAACAAAACACAGAACAAACTTATAACAATGTAATGTTTAATAAATTATTGCTACAGACAAGCAGGCAGACAGGCAGACAGGAAGAGAGACAGAAAGAAAGACAGACAGGCAGAGAGACAGGAAGAAAGACAGGAAGACAGACAGACAGACAGGAAGAAAGACAGACAGACAGGAAGAAAGACAGACAGACAGACAGGAAGAGAGACAGGCAGACAGGAAGAGAGACAGGAAGAAAGACAGGCAGACAGACAGGCAGAGAGACAGGAAGACAGACAGGAAGAGAGACAGGCAGACAAGATTCAGGAGAAATATTGACAAACCTCTGTAGAAGGTACGTGAGTAAACACAAGCTGACTCTGCCCTGTAGTCAAAGTTAAGGGCTGATGAAGACCCTGAGAAACAAACAAAACACAGAACAAACTTAAAACAATGTAATGTTTAATAAATTATTGCTAGAGTTCAATAAATTACAGACAGGCAGACACACAGGAAGAGAGACAGGCAGACAGACAGGAAGAGAGACAGACAGACAGACAGACAGACAGACAGACAGACAGACAGGAAGAGAGACAGGCAGACAAGATTCAGGAGAAAAATATTGACAAACCTCTGTAGAAGGTACGTGAGTAAACAAGCTGACTCTGCCCTGTAGTCAAAGTTAAGGGCTGGTGAAGACCCTGAGAAACAGAAACAAAACACAGAACAAACTTAAAACAATGTAATGTTTAATAAATTATTGCTAGCGTTCAATAAATTACAGACAGGCAGACAGACAGGAAGAGAGACAGGCAGACAAGATTCAGGAGACAAATATTGACAAACCTCTGTAGAAGGTACGTGAGTAAACACAAGCTGACTCTGCCCTTAACTGACTACAGAGCAGATGAAGACCCTGAGAAACAAACAAAACACAGAACAAACTTATAACAGGAGACAAATATTGACAAACCTCTGTAGAAGGTACGTGAGTAAACACAAGCTGACTCAGCCCTTAACTGACTACAGAGCAGATGAAGACCCTGAGAAACAGAAACAAAACACAGAACAAACTTATAACAGGAGACAAATATTGACAAACCTCTGTAGAAGGTACGCGAGTAAACACAAGCTGACTCAGCCCTTAACTGACTACAGAGCAGATGAAGACCCTGCGAAACAGAAACAAAACACAGAACAAACTTATAACAATGTAATGTTTAATAAATTATTGCTACAGACAAGCAGGCAGACAGGCAGACAGGAAGAGAGACAGAAAGAAAGACAGACAGGCAGAGAGACAGGAAGAAAGACAGGAAGAAAGACAGACAGACAGACAGGAAGAAAGACAGACAGACAGACAGGAAGAGAGACAGGCAGACAGGAAGAGAGACAGGAAGAAAGACAGGCAGACAGACAGGCAGAGAGACAGGAAGACAGACAGGAAGAGAGACAGGCAGACAAGATTCAGGAGAAATATTGACAAACCTCTGTAGAAGGTACGTGAGTAAACACAAGCTGACTCTGCCCTGTAGTCAAAGTTAAGGGCTGATGAAGACCCTGAGAAACAGAAACAAAACACAGAACAAACTTTTAACAATGTAATGTTTAATAAATTATTGCTAGAGTTCAATAAATTACAGACAGGCAGACACACAGGAAGAGAGACAGGCAGACAGACAGGAAGAGAGACAGACAGACAGACAGACAGACAGACAGACAGGAAGAGAGACAGGCAGACAAGATTCAGGAGAAAAATATTGACAAACCTCTGTAGAAGGTACGTGAGTAAACAAGCTGACTCTGCCCTGTAGTCAAAGTTAAGGGCTGATGAAGACCCTGAGAAACAGAAACAAAACACAGAACAAACTTATAACAGGAGACAAATATTGATAAACCTCTGTAGAAGGTACGCGAGTAAACACAAGCTGACTCAGCCCTTAACTGACTACAGAGCAGATGAAGACCCTGAGAAACAGAAACAAAACACAGAACAAACTTATAACAGGAGACAAATATTGACAAACCTCTGTAGAAGGTACGCGAGTAAACACAAGCTGACTCAGCCCTTAACTGACTACAGAGCAGATGAAGACCCTGAGAAACAGAAACAAAACACAGAACAAACTTATAACAATGTAATGTTTAATAAATTATTGCTACAGACAAGCAGGCAGACAGGCAGACAGGAAGAGAGACAGAAAGAAAGACAGACAGGCAGAGAGACAGGAAGAAAGACAGGAAGAAAGACAGACAGACAGACAGACAGGAAGAAAGACAGACAGACAGACAGACAGGAAGAGAGACAGGCAGACAGGAAGAGAGACAGGAAGAAAGACAGACAGGCAGAGAAACAGGAAGAAAGACAGACAGACAGACAGGAAGAGAGACAGGCAGACAGGAAGAGAGACAGGAAGAAAGACAGGCAGACAGACAGGCAGAGAGACAGGAAGACAGACAGGAAGAGAGACCGGCAGACAAGATTCAGGAAAAATATTGACAAACCTCTGTAGAAGGTACGTGAGTAAACACAAGCTGACTCTGCCCTGTAGTCAAAGTTAAGGGCTGATGAAGACCCTGAGAAACAGAAACAAAACACAGAACAAACTTAAAACAATGTAATGTTTAATAAATTATTGCTAGAGTTCAATAAATTACAGACAGGCAGACAGACAGGAAGAGAGACAGGCAGACAAGATTCAGGAGACAAATATTGACAAACCTCTGTAGAAGGTACGTGAGTAAACACAAGCTGACTCTGCCCTTAACTGACTACAGAGCAGATGAAGACCCTGAGAAACAAACAAAACACAGAACAAACTTATAACAGGAGACAAATATTGACAAACCTCTGTAGAAGGTACGTGAGTAAACACAAGCTGACTCAGCCCTTAACTGACTACAGAGCAGATGAAGACCCTGAGAAACAGAAACAAAACACAGAACAAACTTATAACAGGAGACAAATATTGACAAACCTCTGTAGAAGGTACGTGAGTAAACACAAGCTGACTCAGCCCTTAACTGACTACAGAGCAGATGAAGACCCTGAGAAACAGAAACAAAACAGAACAAACTTATAACAGGAGACAAATATTGACAAACCTCTGTAGAAGGTACGCGAGTAAACAAGCTGACTCAGCCCTTAACTGACTACAGAGCAGATGAAGACCCTGCGAAACAGAAACAAAACACAGAACAAACTTATAACAATGTAATGTTTAATAAATTATTGCTACAGACAAGCAGGCAGACAGGCAGACAGGAAGAGAGACAGAAAGAAAGACAGACAGGCAGAGAGACAGGAAGAAAGACAGGAAGAAAGACAGACAGACAGACAGGAAGAAAGACAGACAGACAGACAGGAAGAGAGACAGGCAGACAGGAAGAGAGACAGGAAGAAAGACAGGCAGACAGACAGGCAGAGAGACAGGAAGACAGACAGGAAGAGAGACAGGCAGACAAGATTCAGGAGAAATATTGACAAACCTCTGTAGAAGGTACGTGAGTAAACACAAGCTTACTCTGCCCTGTAGTCAAAGTTAAGGGCTGATGAAGACCCTGAGAAACAGAAACAAAACACAGAACAAACTTATAACAATGTAATGTTTAATAAATTATTGCTAGAGTTCAATAAATTACAGACAGGCAGACACACAGGAAGAGAGACAGGAAGAAAGACAGGCAGACAGACAGGAAGAGAGACAGACAGACAGACAGACAGACAGACAGGAAGAGAGACAGGCAGACAAGATTCAGGAGAAAAATATTGACAAACCTCTGTAGAAGGTACGTGAGTAAACACAAGCTGACTCTGCCCTGTAGTCAAAGTTAAGGGCTGATGAAGACCCTGAGAAACAGAAACAAAACACAGAACAAACTTATAACAATGTAATGTTTAATAAATTATTGCTAGAGTTCAATAAATTACAGACAGGCAGACACACAGGAAGAGAGACAGGCAGACAGACAGGAAGAGAGACAGACAGACAGACAGACAGGAAGAGAGACAGACAGACAAGATTCAGGAGAAAAATATTGACAAACCTCTGTAGAAGGTACGTGAGTAAACAAGCTGACTCTGCCCTGTAGTCAAAGTTAAGGGCTGATGAAGACCCTGAGAAACAGAAACAAAACACAGAACAAACTTAAAACAATGTAATGTTTAATAAATTATTGCTAGAGTTCAATAAATTACAGACAGGCAGACAGACAGGAAGAGAGACAGGCAGACAAGATTCAGGAGACAAATATTGACAAACCTCTGTAGAAGGTACGTGAGTAAACACAAGCTGACTCTGCCCTTAACTGACTACAGAGCAGATGAAGACCCTGAGAAACAGAAACAAAACACAGAACAAACTTATAACAGGAGACAAATATTGACAAACCTCTGTAGAAGGTACGTGAGTAAACACAAGCTGACTCAGCCCTTAACTGACTACAGAGCAGATGAAGACCCTGAGAAACAGAAACAAAACACAGAACAAACTTATAACAGGAGACAAATATTGACAAACCTCTGTAGAAGGTACGTGAGTAAACACAAGCTGACTCAGCCCTTAACTGACTACAGAGCAGATGAAGACCCTGAGAAACAGAAACAAAACACAGAACAAACTTATAACAGGAGACAAATATTGACAAACCTCTGTAGAAAGTACGTGAGTAAACAAGCTGACTCTGCCCTTAACTGACTACAGAGCAGATGAAGACCCTGAGAAACAGAAACAAAACACAGAACAAACTTATAACAATGTAATGTTTAATAAATTATTGCTACAGACAAGCAGGCAGACAGGAAGAGAGACAGAAAGAAAGACAGACAGGCAGAGAAACAGGAAGAAAGACAGACAGACAGACAGGAAGAAAGACAGACAGACAGGAAGAAAGACAGACAGACAGGAAGAAAGACAGACAGACAGACAGGAAGAGAGACAGGCAGACAGGAAGAGAGACAGGAAGACAGGCAGAGAGACAGGCAGAGAGACAGGCAGAGAGACAGGAAGACAGACAGGAAGAGAGACAGGCAGACAAGATTCAGGAGAAAAATATTGACAAACCTCTGTAGAAGGTACGTGATTAAACACAAGCTGACTCTGCCCTGTAGTCAAAGTTAAGGGCTGATGAAGACCCTGAGAAACAGAAACAAAACACAGAACAAACTTAAAACAATGTAATGTTTAATAAATTATTGCTAGAGTTCAATAAATTACAGACAGGCAGACACACAGGAAGAGAGACAGGAAGAAAGACAGGCAGACAGACAGGAAGAGAGACAGACAGAAAGACAGACAGACAGGAAGAGAGACAGGCAGACAAGATTCAGGAGACAAATATTGACAAACCTCTGTAGAAGGTACGCGAGTAAACACAAGCTGACTCAGCCCTTAACTGACTACAGAGCAGATGAAGACCCTGAGAAACAGAAACAAAACACAGAACAAACTTATAACAATGTAATGTTTAATAAATTATTGCTACAGACAAGCAGGCAGACAGGCAGACAGGAAAAGAGACAGAAAGAAAGACAGAAAGAAAGACAGACAGGCAGAGAGACAGGAAGAAAGACAGACAGACAGACAGACAGACAGACAGGAAGAAAGACAGACAGACAGGAAGAAAGACAGACAGACAGACAGGAAGAGAGACAGGCAGACAGGAAGAGAGACAGGAAGAAAGACAGGCAGACAGACAGGCAGAGAGACAGGAAGACAGACAGGAAGAGAGACAGGCAGAAAAGATTCAGGAGAAATATTGACAAACCTCTGTAGAAGGTACGTGAGTAAACACAAGCTGACTCTGCCCTGTAGTCAAAGTTAAGGGCTGATGAAGACCCTGAGAAACAGAAACAAAACACAGAACAAACTTATAACAATGTAATGTTTAATAAATTATTGCTAGAGTTCAATAAATTACAGACAGGCAGACACACAGGAAGAGAGACAGGCAGACAGACAGGAAGAGAGACAGACAGACAGACAGACAGACAGACAGACAGACAGGAAGAGAGACAGGCAGACAGACAGGAAGAGAGACAGACAGACAAGATTCAGGAGACAAATATTGACAAACCTCTGTAGAAGGTACGTGAGTAAACACAAGCTGACTCTGCCCTTAACTGACTACAGAGCAGATGAAGACCCTGAGAAACAGAAACAAAACACAGAACAAACTTATAACAATGTAATGTTTAATACATTATTGCTAGAGTTCAATAAATTACAGACAGGCAGACACACAGGAAGAGAGACAGGAAGAAAGACAGGCAGACAGACAGGAAGAGAGACAGACAGACAGGAAGAGAGACAGGCAGACAAGATTCAGGAGAAAAATATTGACAAACCTCTGTAGAAGGTACGTGAGTAAACAAGCTGACTCTGCCCTGTAGTCAAAGTTAAGGGCTGATGAAGACCCTGAGAAACAGAAACAAAACACAGAACAAACTTATAACAATGTAATGTTTAATACATTATTGCTAGAGTTCAATAAATTACAGACAGGCAGACACACAGGAAGAGAGACAGGAAGAGAGACAGACAGACAGACAGACAGACAGGAAGAGAGACAGGCAGACAAGATTCAGGAGACAAATATTGACAAACCTCTGTAGAAGGTACGCGAGTAAACACAAGCTGACTCTGCCCTTAACTGACTACAGAGCAGATGAAGACCCTGAGAAACAGAAACAAAACACAGAACAAACTTATAACAGGAGACAAATATTGACAAACCTCTGTAGAAGGTACGTGAGTAAACAAGCTGACTCTGCCCTGTAGTCAAAGTTAAGGGCTGATGAAGACCCTGAGAAACAGAAACAAAACACAGAACAAACTTAAAACAATGTAATGTTTAATACATTATTGCTAGAGTTCAATAAATTACAGACAGGCAGACAGACAGGAAGAGAGACAGGCAGACAAGATTCAGGAGACAAATATTGACAAACCTCTGTAGAAGGTACGCGAGTAAACACAAGCTGACTCTGCCCTTAACTGACTACAGAGCAGATGAAGACCCTGAGAAACAGAAACAAAACACAGAACAAACTTATAACAGGAGACAAATATTGACAAACCTCTGTAGAAGGTACACGAGTAAACACAAGCTGACTCAGCCCTTAACTGACTACAGAGCAGATGAAGACCCTGCGAAACAGAAACAAAACACAGAACAAACTTATAACAATGTAATGTTTAATAAATTATTGCTACAGACAAGCAGGCAGACAGGCAGACAGGAAGAGAGACAGAAAGAAAGACAGACAGGCAGAGAAACAGGAAGAAAGACAGACAGACAGACAGGAAGAAAGACAGACAGACAGGAAGAAAGACAGACAGACAGGAAGAGAGACAGGCAGACAGGAAGAGAGACAGGAAGAAAGACAGGCAGACAGACAGGCAGAGAGACAGGAAGACAGACAGGAAGAGAGACAGGCAGACAAGATTCAGGAGAAATATTGACAAACCTCTGTAGAAGGTACGTGAGTAAACACAAGCTGACTCTGCCCTGTAGTCAAAGTTAAGGGCTGATGAAGACCCTGAGAAACAGAAACAAAACACAGAACAAACTTATAACAGGAGACAAATATTGACAAACCTCTGTAGAAGGTACGTGAGTAAACACAAGCTGACTCAGCCCTTAACTGACTACAGAGCAGATGAAGACCCTGAGAAACAAAAAACAAAACACAGAACAAACTTATAACAGGAGACAAATATTGACAAACCTCTGTAGAAGGTACGCGAGTAAACACAAGCTGACTCAGCCCTTAACTGACTACAGAGCAGATGAAGACCCTGAGAAACAGAAACAAAACACAGAACAAACTTATAACAATGTAATGTTTAATAAATTATTGCTACAGACAAGCAGGCAGACAGGCAGACAGGAAGAGAGACAGAAAGAAAGACAGACAGGCAGAGAGACAGGAAGAAAGACAGGAAGAAAGACAGACAGACAGACAGGAAGAAAGACAGACAGACAGACAGGAAGAGAGACAGGCAGACAGGAAGAGAGACAGGAAGAAAGACAGGCAGACAGACAGGTAGAGAGACAGGAAGACAGACAGGAAGAGAGACAGGCAGACAAGATTCAGGAGAAATATTGACAAACCTCTGTAGAAGGTACGTGAGTAAACACAAGCTGACTCTGCCCTGTAGTCAAAGTTAAGGGCTGATGAAGACCCTGAGAAACAGAAACAAAACACAGAACAAACTTATAACAATGTAATGTTTAATAAATTATTGCTAGAGTTCAATAAATTACAGACAGGCAGACAGACAGGAAGAGAGACAGGCAGACAAGATTCAGGAGACAAATATTGACAAACCTCTGTAGAAGGTACGTGAGTAAACACAAGCTGACTCAGCCCTTAACTGACTACAGAGCAGATGAAGACCCTGAGAAACAGAAACAAAACACAGAACAAACTTATAACAGGAGACAAATATTGACAAACCTCTGTAGAAGGTACGTGAGTAAACACAAGCTGACTCAGCCCTTAACTGACTACAGAGCAGATGAAGACCCTGAGAAACAGAAACAAAACACAGAACAAACTTATAACAGGAGACAAATATTGACAAACCTCTGTAGAAGGTACGCGAGTAAACACAAGCTGACTCAGCCCTTAACTGACTACAGAGCAGATGAAGACCCTGAGAAACAGAAACAAAACACAGAACAAACTTATAACAATGTAATGTTTAATAAATTATTGCTAGAGTTCAATAAATTACAGACAGGCAGACACACAGGAAGAGAGACAGGCAGACAGACAGGAAGAGAGACAGGCAGACAAGATTCAGGAGAAAAATATTGACAAACCTCTGTAGAAGGTACGTGAGTAAACAAGCTGACTCTGCCCTGTAGTCAAAGTTAAGGGCTGATGAAGACCCTGAGAAACAGAAACAAAACACAGAACAAACTTATAACAATGTAATGTTTAATACATTATTGCTAGAGTTCAATAAATTACAGACAGGCAGACACACAGGAAGAGAGACAGGAAGAGAGACAGACAGACAGACAGACAGACAGGAAGAGAGACAGGCAGACAAGATTCAGGAGACAAATATTGACAAACCTCTGTAGAAGGTACGCGAGTAAACACAAGCTGACTCTGCCCTTAACTGACTACAGAGCAGATGAAGACCCTGAGAAACAGAAACAAAACACAGAACAAACTTATAACAGGAGACAAATATTGACAAACCTCTGTAGAAGGTACGTGAGTAAACAAGCTGACTCTGCCCTGTAGTCAAAGTTAAGGGCTGATGAAGACCCTGAGAAACAGAAACAAAACACAGAACAAACTTAAAACAATGTAATGTTTAATACATTATTGCTAGAGTTCAATAAATTACAGACAGGCAGACAGACAGGAAGAGAGACAGGCAGACAAGATTCAGGAGACAAATATTGACAAACCTCTGTAGAAGGTACGCGAGTAAACACAAGCTGACTCTGCCCTTAACTGACTACAGAGCAGATGAAGACCCTGAGAAACAGAAACAAAACACAGAACAAACTTATAACAGGAGACAAATATTGACAAACCTCTGTAGAAGGTACACGAGTAAACACAAGCTGACTCAGCCCTTAACTGACTACAGAGCAGATGAAGACCCTGAGAAACAGAAACAAAACACAGAACAAACTTATAACAGGAGACAAATATTGACAAACCTCTGTAGAAGGTACGCGAGTAAACACAAGCTGACTCAGCCCTTAACTGACTACAGAGCAGATGAAGACCCTGAGAAACAGAAACAAAACACAGAACAAACTTATAACAATGTAATGTTTAATAAATTATTGCTACAGACAAGCAGGCAGACAGGCAGACAGGAAGAGAGACAGAAAGAAAGACAGACAGGCAGAGAGACAGGAAGAAAGACAGGAAGAAAGACAGACAGACAGACAGGAAGAAAGACAGACAGACAGACAGACAGACAGGAAGAGAGACAGGCAGACAGGAAGAGAGACAGGAAGAAAGACAGGCAGACAGACAGGTAGAGAGACAGGAAGACAGACAGGAAGAGAGACAGGCAGACAAGAAATATTGACAAACCTCTGTAGAAGGTACGCGAGTAAACAAGCTGACTCTGCCCTGTAGTCAAAGTTAAGGGCTGATGAAGACCCTGAGAAACAGAAACAAAACACAGAACAAACTTATAACAATGTAATGTTTAATAAATTATTGCTAGTTCAATAAATTACAGACAGGCAGACACACAGGAAGAGACACAGGCAGACAGACAGGAAGAGAGACAGACAGACAGACAGACAGACAGGAAGAGAGACAGGCAGACAAGATTCAGGAGAAAAATATTGACAAACCTCTGTAGAAGGTACGTGAGTAAACAAGCTGACTCTGCCCTGTAGTCAAAGTTAAGGGCTGATGAAGACCCTGAGAAACAGAAACAAAACACAGAACAAACTTAAAACAATGTAATGTTTAATAAATTATTGCTAGAGTTCAATAAATTACAGACAGGCAGACAGACAGGAAGAGAGACAGGCAGACAAGATTCAGGAGACAAATATTGACAAACCTCTGTAGAAGGTACGTGAGTAAACACAAGCTGACTCTGCCCTTAACTGACTACAGAGCAGATGAAGACCCTGAGAAACAGAAACAAAACACAGAACAAACTTATAACAGGAGACAAATATTGACAAACCTCTGTAGAAGGTACGCGAGTAAACAAGCTGACTCTGCCCTGTAGTCAAAGTTAAGGGCTGATGAAGACCCTGAGAAACAGAAACAAAACACAGAACAAACTTAAAACAATGTAATGTTTAATAAATTATTGCTAGAGTTCAATAAATTACAGACAGGCAGACAGACAGGAAGAGAGACAGGCAGACAAGATTCAGGAGACAAATATTGACAAACCTCTGTAGAAGGTACGTGAGTAAACACAAGCTGACTCAGCCCTTAACTGACTACAGAGCAGATGAAGACCCTGAGAAACAGAAACAAAACACAGAACAAACTTATAACAGGAGAAAAATATTGACAAACCTCTGTAGAAGGTACGTGAGTAAACAAGCTGACTCTGCCCTGTAGTCAAAGTTAAGGGCTGATGAAGACCCTGAGAAACAGAAACAAAACACAGAACAAACTTAAAACAATGTAATGTTTAATAAATTATTGCTAGAGTTCAATAAATTACAGACAGGCAGACAGACAGGAAGAGAGACAGGCAGACAAGATTCAGGAGACAAATATTGACAAACCTCTGTAGAAGGTACGTGAGTAAACACAAGCTGACTCAGCCCTTAACTGACTACAGAGCAGATGAAGACCCTGAGAAACAGAAACAAAACACAGAACAAACTTATAACAGGAGACAAATATTGACAAACCTCTGTAGAAGGTACGTGAGTAAACAAGCTGACTCTGCCCTGTAGTCAAAGTTAAGGGCTGATGAAGACCCTGAGAAACAGAAACAAAACACAGAACAAACTTAAAACAATGTAATGTTTAATAAATTATTGCTAGAGTTCAATAAATTACAGACAGGCAGACAGACAGGAAGAGAGACAGGCAGACAAGATTCAGGAGACAAATATTGACAAACCTCTGTAGAAGGTACGTGAGTAAACACAAGCTGACTCTGCCCTTAACTGACTACAGAGCAGATGAAGACCCTGAGAAACAGAAACAAAACACAGAACAAACTTATAACAGGAGACAAATATTGACAAACCTCTGTAGAAGGTACGCGAGTAAACACAAGCTGACTCAGCCCTTAACTGACTACAGAGCAGATGAAGACCCTGAGAAACAGAAACAAAACACAGAACAAACTTATAACAATGTAATGTTTAATAAATTATTGCTACAGACAAGCAGGCAGACAGGCAGACAGGAAGAGAGACAGAAAGAAAGACAGACAGGCAGAGAAACAGGAAGAAAGACAGACAGACAGGAAGAAAGACAGACAGACAGGAAGAAAGACAGGCAGACAGGAAGAAAGACAGGCAGACAGGAAGAGAGACAGGAAGAAAGACAGGCAGACAGACAGGCAGAGAGACAGGAAGACAGACAGGAAGAGAGACAGGCAGACAAGATTCAGGAGAAATATTGACAAACCTCTGTAGAAGGTACGTGAGTAAACACAAGCTGACTCTGCCCTGTAGTCAAAGTTAAGGGCTGATGAAGACCCTGAGAAACAGAAACAAAACACAGAACAAACTTAAAACAATGTAATGTTTAATACATTATTGCTAGAGTTCAATAAATTACAGACAGGCAGACAGACAGGAAGAGAGACAGGCAGACAAGATTCAGGAGACAAATATTGACAAACCTCTGTAGAAGGTACGTGAGTAAACACAAGCTGACTCTGCCCTTAACTGACTACAGAGCAGATGAAGACCCTGAGAAACAGAAACAAAACACAGAACAAACTTATAACAGGAGACAAATATTGACAAACCTCTGTAGAAGGTACGTGAGAAAACACAAGCTGACTCAGCCCTTAACTGACTACAGAGCAGATGAAGACCCTGAGAAACAGAAACAAAACACAGAACAAACTTATAACAGGAGACAAATATTGACAAACCTCTGTAGAAGGTACGTGAGTAAACACAAGCTGACTCTGCCCTTAACTGACTACAGAGCAGATGAAGACCCTGAGAAACAGAAACAAAACACAGAACAAACTTATAACAGGAGACAAATATTGACAAACCTCTGTAGAAGGTACGCGAGTAAACACAAGCTGACTCAGCCCTTAACTGACTACAGAGCAGATGAAGACCCTGAGAAACAGAAACAAAACACAGAACAAACTTATAACAGGAGACAAATATTGACAAACCTCTGTAGAAGGTACGTGAGTAAACACAAGCTGACTCTGCCCTTAACTGACTACAGAGCAGATGAAGACCCTGAGAAACAGAAACAAAACACAGAACAAACTTATAACAGGAGACAAATATTGACAAACCTCTGTAGAAGGTACGTGAGTAAACACAAGCTGACTCAGCCCTTAACTGACTACAGAGCAGATGAAGACCCTGAGAAACAGAAACAAAACTCAGAACAAACTTATAACAATGTAATGTTTAATAAATTATTGCTACAGACAAGCAGGCAGACAGGCAGACAGGAAGAGAGACAGAAAGAAAGACAGACAGGCAGAGAGACAGGAAGAAAGACAGACAGACAGACAGGAAGAAAGACAGACAGACAGACAGGAAGAAAGACAGACAGACAGACAGGAAGAGAGACAGGCAGACAGGAAGAGAGACAGGAAGAAAGACAGGCAGACAGACAGAGAGACAGGAAGACAGACAGGAAGAGAGACAGGCAGACAAGATTCAGGAGAAATATTGACAAACCTCTGTAGAAGGTACGTGAGTAAACACAAGCTGACTCTGCCCTGTAGTCAAAGTTAAGGGCTGATGAAGACCCTGAGAAACAGAAACAAAACACAGAACAAACTTATAACAATGTAATGTTTAATAAATTATTGCTACAGACAAGCAGGCAGACAGGCAGACAGGAAGAGAGACAGAAAGAAAGACAGACAGGCAGAGAAACAGGAAGAAAGACAGACAGACAGACAGGAAGAAAGACAGACAGACAGGAAGAAAGACAGACAGACAGGAAGAGAGACAGGCAGACAGGAAGAGAGACAGGAAGAAAGACAGGCAGACAGACAGGCAGAGAGACAGGAAGACAGACAGGAAGAGAGACAGGCAGACAAGATTCAGGAGAAATATTGACAAACCTCTGTAGAAGGTACGTGAGTAAACACAAGCTGACTCTGCCCTGTAGTCAAAGTTAAGGGCTGATGAAGACCCTGAGAAACAGAAACAAAACACAGAACAAACTTATAACAATGTAATGTTTAATAAATTATTGCTAGAGTTCAATAAATTACAGACAGGCAGACACACAGGAAGAGAGACAGGCAGACAGACAGGAAGAGAGACAGACAGACAGACAGACAGACAGACAGACAGACAGACAGGAAGAGAGACAGGCAGACAAGATTCAGGAGAAAAATATTGACAAACCTCTGTAGAAGGTACGTGAGTAAACAAGCTGACTCTGCCCTGTAGTCAAAGTTAAGGGCTGATGAAGACCCTGAGAAACAGAAACAAAACACAGAACAAACTTAAAACAATGTAATGTTTAATAAATTATTGCTAGAGTTCAATAAATTACAGACAGGCAGACAGACAGGAAGAAAGACAGACAGACAGACAGGAAGAGAGACAGGCAGACAAGATTCAGGAGACAAATATTGACAAACCTCTGTAGAAGGTACGTGAGTAAACACAAGCTGACTCAGCCCTTAACTGACTACAGAGCAGATGAAGACCCTGAGAAACAGAAACAAAACACAGAACAAACTTATAACAGGAGACAAATATTGACAAACCTCTGTAGAAGGTACGCGAGTAAACACAAGCTGACTCAGCCCTTAACTGACTACAGAGCAGATGAAGACCCTGAGAAACAGAAACAAAACACAGAACAAACTTATAACAATGTAATGTTTAATAAATTATTGCTACAGACAAGCAGGCAGACAGGCAGACAGGAAGAGAGACAGAAAGAAAGACAGACAGGCAGAGAGACAGGAAGAAAGACAGGAAGAAAGACAGACAGACAGGAAGAAAGACAGACAGACAGACAGGAAGAGAGACAGGCAGACAGGAAGAGAGACAGGAAGAAAGACAGGCAGACAGACAGGCAGAGAGACAGGAAGACAGACAGGAAGAGAGACAGGCAGACAAGATTGAGGAGAAATATTGACAAACCTCTGTAGAAGGTACGTGAGTAAACACAAGCTGACTCTGCCCTGTAGTCAAAGTTAAGGGCTGATGAAGACCCTGAGAAACAGAAACAAAACACAGAACAAACTTATAACAATGTAATGTTTAATAAATTATTGCTACAGACAAGCAGGCAGACAGGCAGACAGGAAGAGAGACAGAAAGAAAGACAGACAGGCAGAGAGAAAGGAAGAAAGACAGACAGACAGACAGGAAGAAAGACAGACAGACAGGAAGAAAGACAGACAGACAGACAGGAAGAGAGACAGGCAGACAGGAAGAGAGACAGGAAGAAAGACAGGCAGACAGACAGGCAGAGAGACAGGAAGACAGACAGGAAGAGAGACAGGCAGACAAGATTCAGGAGAAATATTGACAAACCTCTGTAGAAGGTACGTGAGTAAACACAAGCTGACTCTGCCCTGTAGTCAAAGTTAAGGGCTGATGAAGACCCTGAGAAACAGAAACAAAACACAGAACAAACTTATAACAATGTAATGTTTAATAAATTATTGCTACAGACAAGCAGGCAGACAGGCAGACAGGAAGAGAGACAGAAAGAAAGACAGACAGGCAGAGAAACAGGAAGAAAGACAGACAGACAGGAAGAAAGACAGACAGACAGGAAGAAAGACAGACAGACAGGAAGAGAGACAGGCAGACAGGAAGAGAGACAGGAAGAAAGACAGGCAGACAGACAGGCAGAGAGACAGGAAGACAGACAGGAAGAGAGACAGGCAGACAAGATTCAGGAGAAATATTGACAAACCTCTGTAGAAGGTACGTGAGTAAACACAAGCTGACTCTGCCCTGTAGTCAAAGTTAAGGGCTGATGAAGACCCTGAGAAACAGAAACAAAACACAGAACAAACTTATAACAATGTAATGTTTAATAAATTATTGCTAGAGTTCAATAAATTACAGACAGGCAGACACACAGGAAGAGAGACAGGCAGACAGACAGGAAGAGAGACAGACAGACAGACAGGAAGAGAGACAGACAGACAAGATTCAGGAGAAAAATATTGACATACCTCTGTAGAAGGTACGCGAGTAAACAAGCTGACTCTGCCCTGTAGTCAAAGTTAAGGGCTGATGAAGACCCTGAGAAACAGAAACAAAACACAGAACAAACTTAAAACAATGTAATGTTTAATAAATTATTGCTAGAGTTCAATAAATTACAGACAGGCAGACAGACAGGAAGAGAGACAGGCAGACAGACAGGAAGAGAGACAGGCAGACAAGATTCAGGAGACAAATATTGACAAACCTCTGTAGAAGGTACGCGAGTAAACACAAGCTGACTCTGCCCTTAACTGACTAGGAAGAGAGACAGACAGACAGACAGGAAGAGAGACAGGCAGACAAGATTCAGGAGACAAATATTGACAAACCTCTGTAGAAGGTACGTGAGTAAACAAGCTGACTCTGCCCTTAACTGACTACAGAGCAGATAAAGACCCTGAGAAACAGAAACATAGAACAAACTTATAACAATGTAATCTTTAAAAAATTATTGCTAGAATTCAATAAATTACAGACAGACAGACAGACAGACAGGAAGAGAGACAGACAGGAAGAGAGACAGGCAGACAGGAAGAGAGACAGGCAGACAGGAAGAGAGACAGGCAGACAAGATTCAGGAGACAAATATTGACAAACCTCTGTAGAAGGTACATGAGTAAACACAAGCTGACTCTGCTCTGTAGTCAAAGTTGTTGTAGTCAGCTGTTGACTGTTGAAACCTGTACTCACCCCTGTGGTTCTGTGAACAGAGAAACCGCCCACTGCTAGTGGATGCTGCCATCATTGCTCGGTGGTAAGAAGATCCAGTTGTTGGTTGTCAAACCCTGTACTTACCACGGTTGTTCTTTGAACGTAGAGAAATTGCCCGCCGCCAGTGGAAGCGGCCATCACCATTCCGTGGGGAAGATACTGACTGTTGCTGTGTTCCAACGGTTGTTGGATTGCGGAGGGGGAGTGGCCCCCCAGCTAGCGAGTGTGTCCTGTGGAGGGGACGAGAGAGTTCCCCGGTGGCCATCTGTGACGGATTACTGGAGTGCGACTGATGATTCCCTGCCCGACCCTTCCATCTATCCCAAAGAGAGGTGACACTCAAATGATTGATGCTGTCCTGTGAGAAGAGTAACCCCTTCCTTTGTTGTCAATTTCCTACCAGCGCTTGCTCCAGTACTTACGTTCCGACTGAAAAAGAGCCGCCGTGCGAACCCTTGCCAGTGCCTGCTTCGTTACCCACCTCCGGCCAAGGAGTAGTTGCTGTGTGAAACCCCTGCCAGTGCCTGTGCCATTACTTACCTCCAGCTTAAGAGGAACTGCTGTGCGAAACCCCTGCCAGTGTCTGTGCCATTACTTACCTCCAGCTGAAGAGGCACCGCCGTGCGAAACCTTACCAGTGCTTGCTCCATTGCTTACCTCCGGTCGAGAGGAACCGTTGGGTGAACTTCCCACGCAACCTGGTGGGAGAGAGAAGTGGATCAGTCGGTGGATTTTAAGTTGAGAATGGACTTGTTTTAACTAAATAAAATACAAGTTTTTGATAATTATTTTGTCTGGTCTGTTGTCTCTGGGTAACTCCTCGAGGTGGTACGTTGTGAAGGGGAGGGAAGTCCACCCCGGCCTGTGACAATAAAGTTTAATAAATTATTGCTAGAGTTCAATAAATTACTGACAGGCAGACAGACAGGAAGAGAGACAGGCAGACAAGATTCAGGAGACAAATATTGACAAACCTCTGTAGAAGGTACGCGAGTAAACACAAGCTGACTCTGCTCTGTAGTCAAAGTTAAGGGCTGATGAAGACCCTGAGAAACAGAAACAAAACACAGAACAAACTTAAAACAATGTAATGTTTAATAAATTATTGCTAGAGTTCAATAAATTACAGACAGGCAGACAGGAAGAAAGACAGGAAGAAAAGTTTCTCACCCCTCGTTGAACCACAAAAGCCGTGTCGTCAATCTCATCATCGCCACTTTCTGATTCCGTCGATGAACTGTAAACAACATCGTCCAGTTGGTAGAACAAGACAGACACACACACACAGACAGACAGACACACACACAGAGACACACACACACAGAGACAGACACAGAAACACACACAGACAGACACAGAAACACACACAGAGACACACACACACAGAAACACACACACAGAAACACACACACAGAAACACACACACAGAAACACACACACAGAAACACACAAACAGAAACACACAAACAGAAACACACAAACAGAAACACACAAACAGAAACACACAAACAGAAACACACACACAGAAACACACACACAGAAACACACACACAGAAACAAACACACAGAAACACACACACAGAAACACACACACAGAAACACAAACACAGAAACACAAACACAGAAACACAAACACACACAGAGACAGACAGACACAAACACAGACACACACACACACACACACACACACACAGAAACACACACAGACAGACACAGACAGAGAGACACACACACACACACACACACACAGAGACACACACACACACCAATATAATATACAATAAGCTAAAAGTTTGTCTCACCCCTCGTTGTGAACCACAAAAGCCGAGTCGTCAATCTCATCATCGCCACTCTGATTCCGTCGATGAACTGTAAACAACATCGTCCAGTTGGTAGAACAAGACAGACACACACACACAGACAGACACAGACACACAAACACAATATAATATATAATAAGCTAAAAGTTTGTCTCACCCCTCGTTGTGAACCACAAAAGCCGAGTCGTCAATCTCATCATCGCCACTTTCTGATTCCGTCGATGAACTGTAAACAACATCGTCCAGTTGGTAGAACAAGACAGACACACACACAGACAGACACACACACACACACAGTGTTAAATGCTGTAGTGGGGACCAGTGTCAGTATTTGACAAAATATCTGGCTAAATCAAGTTGGAAAAGTATAAAATCTTACTTGCTCAAATATTCGGAGATGAAACAGTAGATCAGACTGGTAGCACTTGAACGAACTGTAAGCTGAAACACACACACAGACACACAGTGTTAAATGCTGTAGCGGGGACCAGTGTCAGTATTTGACAAAATATCTGGCTAAATCAACTTGGAAAAGTATAAAATCTTACTTGAACGAACTGTAAGCTAAAACACACAGTTTTAAATGCTGTAGCGGGGACCAGTGTCAGTATTTGACAAAATATCTGGCTAAATCAAGTTGGAAAAGTATAAAATCTTACTTGCTCAGATATTCAGAGATGAAACAGTAGATCAGACTGGTAGCACTTGAACGAACTGTAAGCTGAAACACACACAGTGTTAAATGCTGTAGTGGGGACCAGTGTCACACACGTGTTTGACAAAATATCTGGCTAAATCAAGTTGGAACAGTATAAAATCTTACTTGCTCAAATATTCGGAGATGAAACAGTAGATCAGACTGGTAGCACTTGAACGAACTGTAAGCTGAAACACACACACAGACACACAGTGTTAAATGCTCTAGCGGGGACCAGTGTCAGTATTTGACAAAATATCTGGCTAAATCAAGTTGGAAAAGTATAAAATCTTACTTGAACGAACTGTAAGCTAAAACACACACAGTTTTAAATGCTGTAGCGGGGACCAGTGTCAGTATTTGACAAAATATCTGGCTAAATCAAGTTGGAAAAGTATAAAATCTTACTTGAACGAACTGTAAGCTAAAACACACACAGTTTTAAATGCTGTAGCGGGGACCAGTGTCAGTATTTGACAAAATATCTGGCTAAATCAAGTTGGAAAAGTATAAAATCTTACTTGCTCAGATATTCGGAGATGAAACAGTAGATCAGACTGGTAGCACTTGAACGAACTGTAAGCTGAAACACACACACAGTGTTAAATGCTGTAGCGAGGACCAGTGTCAGTATTTGACAATATCTGGCTAAATCAAGTTGGAAAAGTATAAAATCTTACTTGCTCAGATATTCGGAGATGAAACAGTAGATCAGACTGGTAGCACTTGAATGAACTGTAAGCTGAAACACACACACACACACACACACACACAGTGTTAAATGCTGTAGCGGGGACCAGTGTCAGTATTTGACAAAATATCTGGCTAAATCAAGTTGGAAAAGTATAAAATCTTACTTGCTCAGATATTCGGAGATGAAACAGTAGATCAGACTGGTAGCACTTGAACGAACTGTAAGCTGAAACACACACACACACACACACAGTGTTAAATGCTGTAGCGGGGACCAGTGTCACACACGTGTTTGACAAAATATCTGGCTAAATCAAGTTGGAAAAGTATAAAATCTTACTTGCTCAGATATTCGGAGATGAAACAGTAGATCAGACTGGTAGCACTTGAACGAACTGTAAGCTGAAACACACACACAGTGTTAAATGCTGTAGCGGGGACCAGTGTCAGTATTTGACAAAATATCTGGCTAAATCAAGTTGGAAAAGTATAAAATCTTACTTGCTCAGATATTCGGAGATGAAACAGTAGATCAGACTGGTAGCACTTGAACGAACTGTAAGCTGAAACACACACACAGTGTTAAATGCTGTAGCGGGGACCAGTGTCAGTATTTGACAATATCTGGCTAAATAAAGTTGGAAAAGTATAAAATCTTACTTGCTCATATTCGGAGATGAAACCGTAGATCAGACTGGTAGCACTTGAACGAACTGTAAGCTGAAACACACACACACACACAGTGTTAAATGCTGTAGCGGAGACCAGTGTCACACACGTGTTTGACAAAATATCTGGCTAAATCAAGTTGGAAAAGTATAAAATCTTACTTACTCAGATATTCAGAGATGAAACAGTAGATCAGACTGGTAGCACTTGAACGAACTGTAAGCTGAAACACACACACACACAGTGTTAAATGCTGTAGTGGGGACCAGTGTCAGTATTTGACAAAGTATCTTGCTAAATCAAGTTGGAAAAGTATAAAATCTTACTTGCTCAGATATTCGGAGATGAAACAGTAGATCAGACTGGTAGCACTTGAACGAACTGTAAGCTGAAACACACACACACAGTGTTAAATGCTGTAGCGGGGACCAGTGTCAGTATTTGACAAAATATCTGGCTAAATCAAGTTGGAAAAGTATAAAATCTTACTTGAACGAACTGTAAGCTAAAACACACACACAGTTTTAAATGCTGTAGCGGGGACCAGTGTCAGTATTTGACAAAATATCTGGCTAAATCAAGTTGGAAAAGTATAAAATCTTACTTGAACAAACTGTAAGCTAAAACACACACACAGTGTTAAATGCTGTAGCGGGGACCAGTGTCAGTATTTGACAAAATATCTGGCTAAATCAAGTTGGAAAAGTATAAAATCTTACTTGAACAAACTGTAAGCTAAAACACACACACAGTGTTAAATGCTGTAGCAGGGACCAGTGTCAGTATTTGACAAAATATCTGGCTAAATCAAGTTGGAAAAGTATAAAATCTTACTTGCTCAGATATTCGGAGATGAAACAGTAGATCAGACTGGTAGCACTTGAACGAACTGTAAGCTGAAACACACACACAGTGTTAAATGCTGTAGCGGGGACCAGTGTCACACACGTGTTTGACAAAATATCTGGCTAAATAAAGTTGGAAAAGTATAAAATCTTACTTACTCAGATATTCAGAGATGAAACAGTAGATCAGACTGGTAGCACTTGAACGAACTGTAAGCTGAAACACACACACAGTGTTAAATGCTGTAGCGGGGACCAGTGTCACACACGTGTTTGACAAAATATCTGGCTAAATCAAGTTGGAAAAGTATAAAATCTTACTTACTCAGATATTCAGAGATGAAACAGTAGATCAGACTGGTAGCACTTGAACGAACTGTAAGCTGAAACACACACACACAGTGTTAAATGCTGTAGCAGGGACCAGTGTCAGTATTTGACAAAATATCTGTCTAAATCAAGTTGGAAAAGTATAAAATTTTACTTGCTCAGATATTCAGAGATGAAACAGTAGATCAGACTGGTAGCACTTGAACGAACTGTAAGCTCAAACACACACACACACACACACAGTGTTAAATGGTGTAGTGGGGACCAGTGTCAGTATTTGACAAAATATCTGGCTAAATCAAGTTGGAAAAGTATAAAATTTTACTTGCTCAGATATTCGGAGATGAAACAGTAGATCAGACTGGTAGCACTTGAACGAACTGTAAGCTGAAACACACACACACAGTGTTAAATGCTGTAGCAGGGACCAGTGTCAGTATTTGACAAAATATCTGTCTAAATCAAGTTGGAAAAGTATAAAATTTTACTTGCTCAGATATTTGGAGATGAAACAGTAGATCAGACTGGTAGCACTTGAACGAACTGTAAGCTGAAACACACACACACACACAGTGTTAAATGCTGTAGCGGGGACCAGTGTCAGTATTTGACAAAATATCTGGCTAAATCAAGTTGGAAAAGTATAAAAACTTACTTGCTCAGATATTCGGAGATGAAACAGTAGATCAGACTGGTAGCACTTGAACGAACTGTAAGCTGAAACACACACACACACAGTGTTAAATGCTGTAGCGGGGACCAGTGTCAGTATTTGACGAAATATCTGGCTAAATCAAGTTGGAAAAGTATAAAATCTTACTTGAACGAACTGTAAGCTAAAACACACACACAGTGTTAAATGCTGTAGCGGGGACCAGTGTCAGTATTTGACAAAATATCTGGCTAAATCAAGTTGGAAAAGTATAAAATCTTACTTGAACAAACTGTAAGCTAAAACACACACACAGTGTTAAATGCTGTAGCGGGGACCAGTGTCAGTATTTGACAGAATATCTGGCTAAATAAAGTTGGAAAAGTATAAAATCTTACTTACTCAGATATTCGGAGATGAAACAGTAGATCAGACTGGTAGCACTTGAACGAACTGTAAGCTGAAACACACACACACACAGTGTTAAATGCTGTAGCGGGGACCAGTGTCACACACGTGTTTGACAAAATATCTGGCTAAATAAAGTTGGAAAAGTATAAAATCTTACTTACTCAGATATTCAGAGATGAAACCGTAGATCAGACTGGTAGCACTTGAACGAACTGTAAGCTGAAACACACACAGTGTTAAATGCTGTAGCGGGGAACAGTGTCACACACGTATTTGACAAAATATCTGGCTAAATCAAGTTGGAAAAGTATAAAATCTTACTTGCTCAGATAGTCAGATATGAAACAGTAGATCAGACTGGTAGCACTTGAACGAACTGTAAGCTGAAACACACACACACAGTGTTAAATGCTGTAGCGGGGACCAGTGTCACACACGTATTTGACAAAATATCTGGCTAAATCGAGTTGGAAAAGTATAAAATCTTACTTGCTCAGATATTCGGAGATGAAACAGTAGATCAGACTCGTAGCACTTGAATGAACTGTAAGCTGAAACACACACACACACACAGTGTTAAATGCTGTAGCGGGGACCAGTGTCAGTATTTGACAAAATATCTGGCTAAATCAAGTTGGAAAAGTATAAAATCTTACTTGCTCAGATATTCGGAGATGACACAGTAGATCAGACTGGTAGCACTTGAACGAACTGTAAGCTGAAACACACACACACACACAGTCTTAAATGCTGTAGCGGGGACCAGTGTCAGTATTTGACAAAATATCTGGCTAAATCAAGTTGGAAAAGTATAAAATCTTACTTGAACGATCTGTAAGCTAAAACACACACACAGTTTTAAATGCTGTAGCGGGGACCAGTGTCAGTATTTGACAAAATATCTGGCTAAATCAAGTTGGAAAAGTATAAAATCTTACTTGAACGAACTGTAAGCTAAAACACACACACAGTTTTAAATGCTGTAGCGGGGACCAGTGTCAGTATTTGACAAAATATCTGGCTAAATCAAGTTGGAAAAGTATAAAATCTTACTTGAACGAACTGTAAGCTAAAACACACACACAGCGTTAAATGCTGTAGCGGGGACCAGTGTCAGTATTTGACTAAATATCTGGCTAAAAAAAGTTGGAAAAGTATAAAAACTTACTTGCTCAGATATTCGGAGATGAAACAGTAGATCAGACTGGTAGCACTTGAACGAACTGTAAGCTGAAACACACACACACACACACACAGTGTTAAATGCTGTAGCGGGGAACAGTGTCACACACGTATTTGACAAAATATCTGGCTAAATCAAGTTGGAAAAGTATAAAATCTTACTTGCTCAGATAGTCAGATATGAAACAGTAGATCAGACTGGTAGCACTTGAACGAACTGTAAGCTGAAACACACACACAGTGTTAAATGCTGTAGCGGGGACCAGTGTCACACACGTATTTGACAAAATATCTGGCTAAATCGAGTTGGAAAAGTATAAAATCTTACTTGCTCAGATATTCGGAGATGAAACAGTAGATCAGACTCGTAGCACTTGAATGAACTGTAAGCTGAAACACACACACACACACAGTGTTAAATGCTGTAGCGGGGACCAGTGTCAGTATTTGACAAAATATCTGGCTAAATCAAGTTGGAAAAGTATAAAATCTTACTTGCTCAGATATTCGGAGATGACACAGTAGATCAGACTGGTAGCACTTGAACGAACTGTAAGCTGAAACACACACACACACACAGTCTTAAATGCTGTAGCGGGGACCAGTGTCAGTATTTGACAAAATATCTGGCTAAATCAAGTTGGAAAAGTATAAAATCTTACTTGAACGATCTGTAAGCTAAAACACACACACAGTTTTAAATGCTGTAGCGGGGACCAGTGTCAGTATTTGACAAAATATCTGGCTAAATCAAGTTGGAAAAGTATAAAATCTTACTTGAACGAACTGTAAGCTAAAACACACACAGTTTTAAATGCTGTAGCGGGGACCAGTGTCAGTATTTGACAAAATATCTGGCTAAATCAAGTTGGAAAAGTATAAAATCTTACTTGCTCAGATATTCGGAGATGAAACAGTAGATCAGACTGGTAGCACTTGAACGAACTGTAAGCTGAAACACACACACAGTGTTAAATGCTGTAGCGGGGACCAGTGTCACACACGTGTTTGACAAAATATCTGGCTAAATCAAGTTGGAAAAGTATAAAATCTTACTTACTCAGATATTCAGAGATGAAACAGTAGATCAGACTGGTAGCACTTGAACGAACTGTAAGCTGAAACACACACACAGTGTTAAATGCTGTAGCGGGGACCAGTGTCAGTATTTGACAAAATATCTGGCTAAATCAAGTTGGAAAAGTATAAAATCTTACTTGCTCAGATATTCGGAGATGAAACAGTAGATCAGACTGGTAGCACTTGAACGAACTGTAAGCTGAAACACACACACAGTGTTAAATGCTGTAGCGGGGACCAGTGTCACACACGTGTTTGACAAAATATCTGGCTAAATCAAGTTGGAAAAGTATAAAATCTTACTTACTCAGATATTCAGAGATGAAACAGTAGATCAGACTGGTAGCACTTGAACGAACTGTAAGCTGAAACACACACACAGTGTTAAATGCTGTAGTGGGGACCAGTGTCAGTATTTGACAAAATATCTGGCTAAATCAAGTTGGAAAAGTATAAAATCTTACTTGCTCAGATATTCGGAGATGAAACAGTAGATCAGACTGGTAGCACTTGAACGAACTGTAAGCTGAAACACACACACACACACAAACACACAGTGTTAAATGCTGTAGTGGGGACCAGTGTCAGTATTTGACAAAATATCTGGCTAAATCAAGTTGGAAAAGTATAAAATCTTACTTGCTCAGATATTCGGAGATGAAACAGTAGATCAGACTGGTAGCACTTGAACGAACTGTAAGCTTAAACACACACACACACACACACACACACACAGTGTTAAATGCTGTAGCGGGGACCAGTGTCAGTATTTGACAAAATATCTGGCTAAATCAAGTTGGAAAAGTATAAAATCTTACTTGCTCAGATATTCGGAGATGAAACAGTAGATCAGACTGGTAGCACTTGAACGAACTGTAAGCTGAAACACACACACACACACAGTGTTAAATGCTGTAGTGGGGACCAGTGTCAGTATTTGACAAAATATCTGGCTAAATCAAGTTGGAAAAGTATAAAATCTTACTTGCTCAGATATTCGGAGATGAAACAGTAGATCAGACTGGTAGCACTTGAACGAACTGTAAGCTTAAACACACACACACACACACACACACAGTGTTAAATGCTGTAGCGGGGACCAGTGTCAGTATTTGACAAAATATCTGGCTAAATCAAGTTGGAAAAGTATAAAATCTTACTTGCTCAGATATTCGGAGATGAAACAGTAGATCAGACTGGTAGCACTTGAACGAACTGTAAACTGAAACACACACACACACACAGTGTTAAATGCTGTAGCGGGGACCAGTGTCACACACGTATTTGACAAAATATCTGGCTAAATCAAGTTGGAAAAGTATAAAATCTTACTTGCTCAGATAGTCGGAGATGAAACAGTAGATCAGACTGGTAGCACTTGAACGAACTGTAAGCTTAAACACACACACACACAGTGTTAAATGCTGTAGCGGGGACCAGTGTCACACACGTGTTTGACAAAATATCTGGCTAAATCAAGTTGGAAAAGTATAAAATCTTACTTGCTCAGATATTCGGAGATGAAACAGTAGATCAGACTGGTAGCACTTGAACGAACTGTAAGCTGAAACACACACACACACACAGTGTTAAATGCTGTAGCGGGGACCAGTGTCAGTATTTGACAAAATATCTGGCTAAATCAAGTTGGAAAAGTATAAAATCTTACTTGCTCAGATATTCGGAGATGAAACAGTAGATCAGACTGGTAGCACTTGAACGAACTGTAAGCTGAAACACACACACAGTGTTAAATGCTGTAGCGGGGACCAGTGTCAGTATTTGACAATATCTGGCTAAATAAAGTTGGAAAAGTATAAAATCTTACTTGCTCATATTCGGAGATGAAACCGTAGATCAGACTGGTAGCACTTGAACGAACTGTAAGCTGAAACACACACACACACACAGTGTTAAATGCTGTAGCGGAGACCAGTGTCACACACGTGTTTGACAAAATATCTGGCTAAATCAAGTTGGAAAAGTATAAAATCTTACTTACTCAGATATTCAGAGATGAAACAGTAGATCAGACTGGTAGCACTTGAACGAACTGTAAGCTGAAACACACACACACACACAGTGTTAAATGCTGTAGCGGAGACCAGTGTCACACACGTGTTTGACAAAATATCTGGCTAAATCAAGTTGGAAAAGTATAAAATCTTACTTGCTCAGATAGTCGGAGATGAAACAGTAGATCAGACTGGTAGCACTTGAACGAACTGTAAGCTGAAACACACACACAGTGTTAAATGCTGTAGCGGGGACCAGTGTCAGTATTTGACAAAATATCTGGCTAAATAAAGTTGGAAAAGTATCAAATCTTACTTGCTCAGATATTCGGAGATGAAACAGTAGATCAGACTGGTAGTACTTGAACGAACTGTAAGCTGAAACACACACTCACACACAGTGTTAAATGCTGTAGCGGGGACCAGTGTCACACACGTGTTTTCCAACTTGATTTAGCCAGATATTTTGTCAAACACGTGTGTGACACTGGTCCCCGCTACAGCATTTAACACTGTGTGTGTGTTTCAGCTTACAGTTCGTTCAAGTGCTACCAGTCTGATCTACTGTTTCATCTCTGAATATCTGAGTAAGTAAGATTTTATACTTTTCCAACTTGATTTAGCCAGATATTTTGTCAAAGTATAAAATCTTACTTACTCAGATATTCAGAGATGAAACAGTAGATCAGACTGGTAGCACTTGAACGAACTGTAAGCTGAAACACACACACAGTGTTAAATGCTGTAGCGGGGACCAGTGTCAGTATTTGACAAAATATCTGGCTAAATCAAGTTGGAAAAGTATAAAATCTTACTTGAACGAACTGTAAGCTAAAACACACACACAGTTTTAAATGCTGTAGCGGGGACCAGTGTCAGTATTTGACAAAATATCTGGCTAAATCAAGTTGGAAAAGTATAAAATCTTACTTGAACAAACTGTAAGCTAAAACACACACACAGTGTTAAATGCTGTAGCAGGGACCAGTGTCAGTATTTGACAGAATATCTGGCTAAATAAAGTTGGAAAAGTATAAAATCTTACTTACTCAGATATTCGGAGATGAAACAGTAGATCAGACTGGTAGCACTTGAACGAACTGTAAGCTGAAACACACACACACACAGTGTTAAATGCTGTAGCGGGGACCAGTGTCACACACGTGTTTGACAAAATATCTGGCTAAATAAAGTTGGAAAAGTATAAAATCTTACTTACTCAGATATTCAGAGATGAAACCGTAGATCAGACTGGTAGCACTTGAACGAACTGTAAGCTGAAACACACACAGTGTTAAATGCTGTAGCGGGGAACAGTGTCACACACGTATTTGACAAAATATCTGGCTAAATCAAGTTGGAAAAGTATAAAATCTTACTTGCTCAGATATTCGGAGATGAAACAGTAGATCAGACTCGTAGCACTTGAATGAACTGTAAGCTGAAACACACACACACACACAGTGTTAAATGCTGTAGCGGGGACCAGTGTCAGTATTTGACAAAATATCTGGCTAAATCAAGTTGGAAAAGTATAAAATCTTACTTGCTCAGATATTCGGAGATGACACAGTAGATCAGACTGGTAGCACTTGAACGAACTGTAAGCTGAAACACACACACACACACAGTCTTAAATGCTGTAGCGGGGACCAGTGTCAGTATTTGACAAAATATCTGGCTAAATCAAGTTGGAAAAGTATAAAATCTTACTTGAACGATCTGTAAGCTAAAACACACACACAGTTTTAAATGCTGTAGCGGGGACCAGTGTCAGTATTTGACAAAATATCTGGCTAAATCAAGTTGGAAAAGTATAAAATCTTACTTGAACGAACTGTAAGCTAAAACACACACACAGTTTTAAATGCTGTAGCGGGGACCAGTGTCAGTATTTGACAAAATATCTGGCTAAATCAAGTTGGAAAAGTATAAAATCTTACTTGAACGAACTGTAAGCTAAAACACACACACAGCGTTAAATGCTGTAGCGGGGACCAGTGTCAGTATTTGACTAAATATCTGGCTAAAAAAAGTTGGAAAAGTATAAAAACTTACTTGCTCAGATATTCGGAGATGAAACAGTAGATCAGACTGGTAGCACTTGAACGAACTGTAAGCTGAAACACACACACACACACACACAGTGTTAAATGCTGTAGCGGGGAACAGTGTCACACACGTATTTGACAAAATATCTGGCTAAATCAAGTTGGAAAAGTATAAAATCTTACTTGCTCAGATAGTCAGATATGAAACAGTAGATCAGACTGGTAGCACTTGAACGAACTGTAAGCTGAAACACACACACAGTGTTAAATGCTGTAGCGGGGACCAGTGTCACACACGTATTTGACAAAATATCTGGCTAAATCGAGTTGGAAAAGTATAAAATCTTACTTGCTCAGATATTCGGAGATGAAACAGTAGATCAGACTCGTAGCACTTGAATGAACTGTAAGCTGAAACACACACACACACACAGTGTTAAATGCTGTAGCGGGGACCAGTGTCAGTATTTGACAAAATATCTGGCTAAATCAAGTTGGAAAAGTATAAAATCTTACTTGCTCAGATATTCGGAGATGACACAGTAGATCAGACTGGTAGCACTTGAACGAACTGTAAGCTGAAACACACACACACAGTCTTAAATGCTGTAGCGGGGACCAGTGTCAGTATTTGACAAAATATCTGGCTAAATCAAGTTGGAAAAGTATAAAATCTTACTTGAACGATCTGTAAGCTAAAACACACACACAGTTTTAAATGCTGTAGCGGGGACCAGTGTCAGTATTTGACAAAATATCTGGCTAAATCAAGTTGGAAAAGTATAAAATCTTACTTGAACGAACTGTAAGCTAAAACACACACAGTTTTAAATGCTGTAGCGGGGACCAGTGTCAGTATTTGACAAAATATCTGGCTAAATCAAGTTGGAAAAGTATAAAATCTTACTTGCTCAGATATTCGGAGATGAAACAGTAGATCAGACTGGTAGCACTTGAACGAACTGTAAGCTGAAACACACACACAGTGTTAAATGCTGTAGCGGGGACCAGTGTCACACACGTGTTTGACAAAATATCTGGCTAAATCAAGTTGGAAAAGTATAAAATCTTACTTACTCAGATATTCAGAGATGAAACAGTAGATCAGACTGGTAGCACTTGAACGAACTGTAAGCTGAAACACACACACAGTGTTAAATGCTGTAGCGGGGACCAGTGTCAGTATTTGACAAAATATCTGGCTAAATCAAGTTGGAAAAGTATAAAATCTTACTTGCTCAGATATTCGGAGATGAAACAGTAGATCAGACTGGTAGCACTTGAACGAACTGTAAGCTGAAACACACACACAGTGTTAAATGCTGTAGCGGGGACCAGTGTCACACACGTGTTTGACAAAATATCTGGCTAAATCAAGTTGGAAAAGTATAAAATCTTACTTACTCAGATATTCAGAGATGAAACAGTAGATCAGACTGGTAGCACTTGAACGAACTGTAAGCTGAAACACACACACAGTGTTAAATGCTGTAGCGGGGACCAGTGTCAGTATTTGACAAAATATCTGGCTAAATCAAGTTGGAAAAGTATAAAATCTTACTTGCTCAGATATTCGGAGATGAAACAGTAGATCAGACTGGTAGCACTTGAACGAACTGTAAGCTGAAACACACACACAGTGTTAAATGCTGTAGCGGGGACCAGTGTCACACACGTGTTTGACAAAATATCTGGCTAAATCAAGTTGGAAAAGTATAAAATCTTACTTACTCAGATATTCAGAGATGAAACAGTAGATCAGACTGGTAGCACTTGAACGAACTGTAAGCTGAAACACACACACAGTGTTAAATGCTGTAGTGGGGACCAGTGTCAGTATTTGACAAAATATCTGGCTAAATCAAGTTGGAAAAGTATAAAATCTTACTTGCTCAGATATTCGGAGATGAAACAGTAGATCAGACTGGTAGCACTTGAACGAACTGTAAGCTGAAACACACACACACACACAAACACACAGTGTTAAATGCTGTAGTGGGGACCAGTGTCAGTATTTGACAAAATATCTGGCTAAATCAAGTTGGAAAAGTATAAAATCTTACTTGCTCAGATATTCGGAGATGAAACAGTAGATCAGACTGGTAGCACTTGAACGAACTGTAAGCTTAAACACACACACACACACACACACACACACAGTGTTAAATGCTGTAGCGGGGACCAGTGTCAGTATTTGACAAAATATCTGGCTAAATCAAGTTGGAAAAGTATAAAATCTTACTTGCTCAGATATTCGGAGATGAAACAGTAGATCAGACTGGTAGCACTTGAACGAACTGTAAGCTGAAACACACACACACACACAGTGTTAAATGCTGTAGTGGGGACCAGTGTCAGTATTTGACAAAATATCTGGCTAAATCAAGTTGGAAAAGTATAAAATCTTACTTGCTCAGATATTCGGAGATGAAACAGTAGATCAGACTGGTAGCACTTGAACGAACTGTAAGCTTAAACACACACACACACACACACACACAGTGTTAAATGCTGTAGCGGGGACCAGTGTCAGTATTTGACAAAATATCTGGCTAAATCAAGTTGGAAAAGTATAAAATCTTACTTGCTCAGATATTCGGAGATGAAACAGTAGATCAGACTGGTAGCACTTGAACGAACTGTAAACTGAAACACACACACACACACAGTGTTAAATGCTGTAGCGGGGACCAGTGTCACACACGTATTTGACAAAATATCTGGCTAAATCAAGTTGGAAAAGTATAAAATCTTACTTGCTCAGATAGTCGGAGATGAAACAGTAGATCAGACTGGTAGCACTTGAACGAACTGTAAGCTTAAACACACACACACACAGTGTTAAATGCTGTAGCGGGGACCAGTGTCACACACGTGTTTGACAAAATATCTGGCTAAATCAAGTTGGAAAAGTATAAAATCTTACTTGCTCAGATATTCGGAGATGAAACAGTAGATCAGACTGGTAGCACTTGAACGAACTGTAAGCTGAAACACACACACACACACAGTGTTAAATGCTGTAGCGGGGACCAGTGTCAGTATTTGACAAAATATCTGGCTAAATCAAGTTGGAAAAGTATAAAATCTTACTTGCTCAGATATTCGGAGATGAAACAGTAGATCAGACTGGTAGCACTTGAACGAACTGTAAGCTGAAACACACACACAGTGTTAAATGCTGTAGCGGGGACCAGTGTCAGTATTTGACAATATCTGGCTAAATAAAGTTGGAAAAGTATAAAATCTTACTTGCTCATATTCGGAGATGAAACCGTAGATCAGACTGGTAGCACTTGAACGAACTGTAAGCTGAAACACACACACACACACAGTGTTAAATGCTGTAGCGGAGACCAGTGTCACACACGTGTTTGACAAAATATCTGGCTAAATCAAGTTGGAAAAGTATAAAATCTTACTTACTCAGATATTCAGAGATGAAACAGTAGATCAGACTGGTAGCACTTGAACGAACTGTAAGCTGAAACACACACACACACACAGTGTTAAATGCTGTAGCGGAGACCAGTGTCACACACGTGTTTGACAAAATATCTGGCTAAATCAAGTTGGAAAAGTATAAAATCTTACTTGCTCAGATAGTCGGAGATGAAACAGTAGATCAGACTGGTAGCACTTGAACGAACTGTAAGCTGAAACACACACACAGTGTTAAATGCTGTAGCGGGGACCAGTGTCAGTATTTGACAAAATATCTGGCTAAATAAAGTTGGAAAAGTATCAAATCTTACTTGCTCAGATATTCGGAGATGAAACAGTAGATCAGACTGGTAGTACTTGAACGAACTGTAAGCTGAAACACACACTCACACACAGTGTTAAATGCTGTAGCGGGGACCAGTGTCACACACGTGTTTTCCAACTTGATTTAGCCAGATATTTTGTCAAACACGTGTGTGACACTGGTCCCCGCTACAGCATTTAACACTGTGTGTGTGTTTCAGCTTACAGTTCGTTCAAGTGCTACCAGTCTGATCTACTGTTTCATCTCTGAATATCTGAGTAAGTAAGATTTTATACTTTTCCAACTTGATTTAGCCAGATATTTTGTCAAAGTATAAAATCTTACTTACTCAGATATTCAGAGATGAAACAGTAGATCAGACTGGTAGCACTTGAACGAACTGTAAGCTGAAACACACACACAGTGTTAAATGCTGTAGCGGGGACCAGTGTCAGTATTTGACAAAATATCTGGCTAAATCAAGTTGGAAAAGTATAAAATCTTACTTGAACGAACTGTAAGCTAAAACACACACACAGTTTTAAATGCTGTAGCGGGGACCAGTGTCAGTATTTGACAAAATATCTGGCTAAATCAAGTTGGAAAAGTATAAAATCTTACTTGAACAAACTGTAAGCTAAAACACACACACAGTGTTAAATGCTGTAGCAGGGACCAGTGTCAGTATTTGACAGAATATCTGGCTAAATAAAGTTGGAAAAGTATAAAATCTTACTTACTCAGATATTCGGAGATGAAACAGTAGATCAGACTGGTAGCACTTGAACGAACTGTAAGCTGAAACACACACACACACAGTGTTAAATGCTGTAGCGGGGACCAGTGTCACACACGTGTTTGACAAAATATCTGGCTAAATAAAGTTGGAAAAGTATAAAATCTTACTTACTCAGATATTCAGAGATGAAACCGTAGATCAGACTGGTAGCACTTGAACGAACTGTAAGCTGAAACACACACAGTGTTAAATGCTGTAGCGGGGAACTGTCACACACGTATTTGACAAAATATCTGGCTAAATCAAGTTGGAAAAGTATAAAATCTTACTTGCTCAGATAGTCAGATATGAAACAGTAGATCAGACTGGTAGCACTTGAACGAACTGTAAGCTGAAACACACACACACAGTGTTAAATGCTGTAGCGGGGACCAGTGTCACACACGTATTTGACAAAATATCTGGCTAAATCGAGTTGGAAAAGTATAAAATCTTACTTGCTCAGATATTCGGAGATGAAACAGTAGATCAGACTCGTAGCACTTGAATGAACTGTAAGCTGAAACACACACACACACACAGTGTTAAATGCTGTAGCGGGGACCAGTGTCAGTATTTGACAAAATATCTGGCTAAATCAAGTTGGAAAAGTATAAAATCTTACTTGCTCAGATATTCGGAGATGACACAGTAGATCAGACTGGTAGCACTTGAACGAACTGTAAGCTGAAACACACACACACACACAGTCTTAAATGCTGTAGCGGGGACCAGTGTCAGTATTTGACAAAATATCTGGCTAAATCAAGTTGGAAAAGTATAAAATCTTACTTGAACGATCTGTAAGCTAAAACACACACACAGTTTTAAATGCTGTAGCGGGGACCAGTGTCAGTATTTGACAAAATATCTGGCTAAATCAAGTTGGAAAAGTATAAAATCTTACTTGAACGAACTGTAAGCTAAAACACACACACAGTTTTAAATGCTGTAGCGGGGACCAGTGTCAGTATTTGACAAAATATCTGGCTAAATCAAGTTGGAAAAGTATAAAATCTTACTTGAACGAACTGTAAGCTAAAACACACACACAGCGTTAAATGCTGTAGCGGGGACCAGTGTCAGTATTTGACTAAATATCTGGCTAAAAAAAGTTGGAAAAGTATAAAAACTTACTTGCTCAGATATTCGGAGATGAAACAGTAGATCAGACTGGTAGCACTTGAACGAACTGTAAGCTGAAACACACACACACACACACACAGTGTTAAATGCTGTAGCGGGGAACAGTGTCACACACGTATTTGACAAAATATCTGGCTAAATCAAGTTGGAAAAGTATAAAATCTTACTTGCTCAGATAGTCAGATATGAAACAGTAGATCAGACTGGTAGCACTTGAACGAACTGTAAGCTGAAACACACACACAGTGTTAAATGCTGTAGCGGGGACCAGTGTCACACACGTATTTGACAAAATATCTGGCTAAATCGAGTTGGAAAAGTATAAAATCTTACTTGCTCAGATATTCGGAGATGAAACAGTAGATCAGACTCGTAGCACTTGAATGAACTGTAAGCTGAAACACACACACACACACAGTGTTAAATGCTGTAGCGGGGACCAGTGTCAGTATTTGACAAAATATCTGGCTAAATCAAGTTGGAAAAGTATAAAATCTTACTTGCTCAGATATTCGGAGATGACACAGTAGATCAGACTGGTAGCACTTGAACGAACTGTAAGCTGAAACACACACACACACACAGTCTTAAATGCTGTAGCGGGGACCAGTGTCAGTATTTGACAAAATATCTGGCTAAATCAAGTTGGAAAAGTATAAAATCTTACTTGAACGATCTGTAAGCTAAAACACACACACAGTTTTAAATGCTGTAGCGGGGACCAGTGTCAGTATTTGACAAAATATCTGGCTAAATCAAGTTGGAAAAGTATAAAATCTTACTTGAACGAACTGTAAGCTAAAACACACACAGTTTTAAATGCTGTAGCGGGGACCAGTGTCAGTATTTGACAAAATATCTGGCTAAATCAAGTTGGAAAAGTATAAAATCTTACTTGCTCAGATATTCGGAGATGAAACAGTAGATCAGACTGGTAGCACTTGAACGAACTGTAAGCTGAAACACACACACAGTGTTAAATGCTGTAGCGGGGACCAGTGTCACACACGTGTTTGACAAAATATCTGGCTAAATCAAGTTGGAAAAGTATAAAATCTTACTTACTCAGATATTCAGAGATGAAACAGTAGATCAGACTGGTAGCACTTGAACGAACTGTAAGCTGAAACACACACACAGTGTTAAATGCTGTAGCGGGGACCAGTGTCAGTATTTGACAAAATATCTGGCTAAATCAAGTTGGAAAAGTATAAAATCTTACTTGCTCAGATATTCGGAGATGAAACAGTAGATCAGACTGGTAGCACTTGAACGAACTGTAAGCTGAAACACACACACAGTGTTAAATGCTGTAGCGGGGACCAGTGTCACACACGTGTTTGACAAAATATCTGGCTAAATCAAGTTGGAAAAGTATAAAATCTTACTTACTCAGATATTCAGAGATGAAACAGTAGATCAGACTGGTAGCACTTGAACGAACTGTAAGCTGAAACACACACACAGTGTTAAATGCTGTAGTGGGGACCAGTGTCAGTATTTGACAAAATATCTGGCTAAATCAAGTTGGAAAAGTATAAAATCTTACTTGCTCAGATATTCGGAGATGAAACAGTAGATCAGACTGGTAGCACTTGAACGAACTGTAAGCTGAAACACACACACACACACACACACACAGTGTTAAATGCTGTAGTGGGGACCAGTGTCAGTATTTGACAAAATATCTGGCTAAATCAAGTTGGAAAAGTATAAAATCTTACTTGCTCAGATATTCGGAGATGAAACAGTAGATCAGACTGGTAGCACTTGAACGAACTGTAAGCTTAAACACACACACACACACACACACACAGTGTTAAATGCTGTAGCGGGGACCAGTGTCAGTATTTGACAAAATATCTGGCTAAATCAAGTTGGAAAAGTATAAAATCTTACTTGCTCAGATATTCGGAGATGAAACAGTAGATCAGACTGGTAGCACTTGAACGAACTGTAAACTGAAACACACACACACACACAGTGTTAAATGCTGTAGCGGGGACCAGTGTCACACACGTATTTGACAAAATATCTGGCTAAATCAAGTTGGAAAAGTATAAAATCTTACTTGCTCAGATAGTCGGAGATGAAACAGTAGATCAGACTGGTAGCACTTGAACGAACTGTAAGCTTAAACACACACACACACAGTGTTAAATGCTGTAGCGGGGACCAGTGTCAGTATTTGACAAAATATCTGGCTAAATCAAGTTGGAAAAGTATAAAATCTTACTTGCTCAGATATTCGGAGATGAAACAGTAGATCAGACTGGTAGCACTTGAACGAACTGTAAACTGAAACACACACACACACACACAGTGTTAAATGCTGTAGCGGGGACCAGTGTCACACACGTATTTGACAAAATATCTGGCTAAATCAAGTTGGAAAAGTATAAAATCTTACTTGCTCAGATAGTCGGAGATGAAACAGTAGATCAGACTGGTAGCACTTGAACGAACTGTAAGCTTAAACACACACACACACACAGTGTTAAATGCTGTAGCGGGGACCAGTGTCACACACGTGTTTGACAAAATATCTGGCTAAATCAAGTTGGAAAAGTATAAAATCTTACTTGCTCAGATATTCGGAGATGAAACAGTAGATCAGACTGGTAGCACTTGAACGAACTGTAAGCTGAAACACACACACACACACAGTGTTAAATGCTGTAGCGGGGACCAGTGTCAGTATTTGACAAAATATCTGGCTAAATCAAGTTGGAAAAGTATAAAATCTTACTTGCTCAGATATTCGGAGATGAAACAGTAGATCAGACTGGTAGCACTTGAACGAACTGTAAGCTGAAACACACACACACTGTTAAATGCTGTAGCGGGGACCAGTGTCACACACGTGTTTGACAAAATATCTGGCTAAATCAAGTTGGAAAAGTATAAAATCTTACTTACTAAGATATTCAGAGATGAAACAGTAGATCAGACTGGTAGCACTTGAACGAACTGTAAGCTGAAACACACACACAGTGTTAAATGCTGTAGCGGGGACCAGTGTCAGTATTTGACAAAATATCTGGCTAAATCAAGTTGGAAAAGTATAAAATCTTACTTGCTCAGATATTCGGAGATGAAACAGTAGATCAGACTGGTAGCACTTGAACGAACTGTAAGCTGAAACACACACACAGTGTTAAATGCTGTAGCGGGGACCAGTGTCACACACGTGTTTGACAAAATATCTGGCTAAATCAAGTTGGAAAAGTATAAAATCTTACTTGCTCATATTCGGAGATGAAACCGTAGATCAGACTGGTAGCACTTGAACGAACTGTAAGCTGAAACACACACACACACACACAGTGTTAAATGCTGTAGCGGAGACCAGTGTCACACACGTGTTTGACAAAATATCTGGCTAAATCAAGTTGGAAAAGTATAAAATCTTACTTACTCAGATATTCAGAGATGAAACAGTAGATCAGACTGGTAGCACTTGAACGAACTGTAAGCTGAAACACACACACACACACAGTGTTAAATGCTGTAGCGGAGACCAGTGTCACACACGTGTTTGACAAAATATCTGGCTAAATCAAGTTGGAAAAGTATAAAATCTTACTTGCTCAGATAGTCGGAGATGAAACAGTAGATCAGACTGGTAGCACTTGAACGAACTGTAAGCTGAAACACACACACAGTGTTAAATGCTGTAGCGGGGACCAGTGTCAATATTTGACAAAATATCTGGCTAAATAAAGTTGGAAAAGTATCAAATCTTACTTGCTCAGATATTCGGAGATGAAACAGTAGATCAGACTGGTAGTACTTGAACGAACTGTAAGCTGAAACACACACTCACACACAGTGTTAAATGCTGTAGCGGGGACCAGTGTCACACACGTGTTTTCCAACTTGATTTAGCCAGATATTTTGTCAAACACGTGTGTGACACTGGTCCCCGCTACAGCATTTAACACTGTGTGTGTGTTTCAGCTTACAGTTCGTTCAAGTGCTACCAGTCTGATCTACTGTTTCATCTCTGAATATCTGAGTAAGTAAGATTTTATACTTTTCCAACTTGATTTAGCCAGATATTTTGTCAAAGTATAAAATCTTACTTACTCAGATATTCAGAGATGAAACAGTAGATCAGACTGGTAGCACTTGAACGAACTGTAAGCTGAAACACACACACAGTGTTAAATGCTGTAGCGGGGACCAGTGTCAGTATTTGACAAAATATCTGGCTAAATCAAGTTGGAAAAGTATAAAATCTTACTTGAACGAACTGTAAGCTAAAACACACACACAGTTTTAAATGCTGTAGCGGGGACCAGTGTCAGTATTTGACAAAATATCTGGCTAAATCAAGTTGGAAAAGTATAAAATCTTACTTGAACAAACTGTAAGCTAAAACACACACACAGTGTTAAATGCTGTAGCAGGGACCAGTGTCAGTATTTGACAGAATATCTGGCTAAATAAAGTTGGAAAAGTATAAAATCTTACTTAGATATTCGGAGATGAAACAGTAGATCAGACTGGTAGCACTTGAACGAACTGTAAGCTGAAACACACACACACACAGTGTTAAATGCTGTAGCGGGGACCAGTGTCACACACGTATTTGACAAAATATCTGGCTAAATCAAGTTGGAAAATTATAAAAACTTACTTGCTCAGATATTCGGAGATGAAACAGTAGATCAGACTGGTAGCACTTGAACGAACTGTAAGCTGAAACACACACACACAGTGTTAAATGCTGTAGCGGGGACCAGTGTCAGTATTTGACAAAATATCTGGCTAAATCAAGTTGGAAAAGTATAAAATCTTACTTACTCAGATATTCGGAGATGAAACAGTAGATCAGACTGGTAGCACTTGAACAAACTGTAAGCTGAAACACACACACACACAGTGTTAAATGCTGTAGTGGGGACCAGTGTCAGTATTTGACAAAGTATCTTGCTAAATCAAGTTGGAAAAGTATAAAATCTTACTTGCTCAGATAGTCGGAGATGAAACAGTAGATCAGACTGGTAGCACTTGAACGAACTGTAAGCTGAAACACACACACACAGTGTTAAATGCTGTAGCGGGGACCAGTGTCAGTATTTGACAAAATATCTGGCTAAATCAAGTTGGAAAAGTATAAAATCTTACTTGAACGAACTGTAAGCTAAAACACACACACAGTTTTAAATGCTGTAGCGGGGACCAGTGTCAGTATTTGACAAAATATCTGGCTAAATCAAGTTGGAAAAGTATAAAATCTTACTTGAACAAACTGTAAGCTAAAACACACACACAGTGTTAAATGCTGTAGCAGGGACCAGTGTCAGTATTTGACAGAATATCTGGCTAAATAAAGTTGGAAAAGTATAAAATCTTACTTACTCAGATATTCGGAGATGAAACAGTAGATCAGACTGGTAGCACTTGAACGAACTGTAAGCTGAAACACACACACAGCGTTAAATGCTGTAGCGGGGACCAGTGTCAGTATTTGACAAAATATCTGGCTAAATCAAGTTGGAAAAGTATAAAATCTTACTTGCTCAGATATTCGGAGATGAAACAGTAGATCAGACTGGTAGCACTTGAACGAACTGTAAGCTGAAACACACACACAGTGTTAAATGCTGTAGCGGGGACCAGTGTCACACACGTGTTTGACAAAATATCTGGCTAAATAAAGTTGGAAAAGTATAAAATCTTACTTACTCAGATATTCAGAGATGAAACAGTAGATCAGACTGGTAGCACTTGAACGAACTGTAAGCTGAAACACACACACAGTGTTAAATGCTGTAGCGGGGACCAGTGTCACACACGTGTTTGACAAAATATCTGGCTAAATCAAGTTGGAAAAGTATAAAATCTTACTTACTCAGATATTCAGAGATGAAACAGTAGATCAGACTGGTAGCACTTGAACGAACTGTAAGCTGAAACACACACACACAGTGTTAAATGCTGTAGCAGGGACCAGTGTCAGTATTTGACAAAATATCTGTCTAAATCAAGTTGGAAAAGTATAAAATTTTACTTGCTCAGATATTCAGAGATGAAACAGTAGATCAGACTGGTAGCACTTGAACGAACTGTAAGCTCAAACACACACACACACACACACAGTGTTAAATGCTGTAGCGGGGACCAGTGTCAGTATTTGACAAAATATCTGGCTAAATCAAGTTGGAAAAGTATAAAAACTTACTTGCTCAGATATTCGGAGATGAAACAGTAGATCAGACTGGTAGCACTTGAACGAACTGTAAGCTGAAACACACACACACACAGTGTTAAATGCTGTAGCGGGGACCAGTGTCAGTATTTGACAAAATATCTGGCTAAATCAAGTTGGAAAAGTATAAAATCTTACTTGAACGAACTGTAAGCTAAAACACACACACAGTGTTAAATGCTGTAGCGGGGACCAGTGTCAGTATTTGACAAAATATCTGGCTAAATCAAGTTGGAAAAGTATAAAATCTTACTTGAACGAACTGTAAGCTAAAACACACACACAGCGTTAAATGCTGTAGCGGGGACCAGTGTCAGTATTTGACAAAATATCTGGCTAAATCAAGTTGGAAAAGTATAAAATCTTACTTGCTCAGATATTCGGAGATGAAACAGTAGATCAGACTGGTAGCACTTGAACGAACTGTAAGCTGAAACACACACAGTGTTAAATGCTGTAGCGGGGACCAGTGTCACACACGTGTTTGACAAAATATCTGGCTAAATAAAGTTGGAAAAGTATAAAATCTTACTTACTCAGATATTCAGAGATGAAACAGTAGATCAGACTGGTAGCACTTGAACGAACTGTAAGCTGAAACACACACACAGTGTTAAATGCTGTAGCGGGGAACAGTGTCACACACGTATTTGACAAAATATCTGGCTAAATCAAGTTGGAAAAGTATAAAATCTTACTTGCTCAGATAGTCAGATATGAAACAGTAGATCAGACTGGTAGCACTTGAACGAACTGTAAGCTGAAACACACACACACAGTGTTAAATGCTGTAGCGGGGACCAGTGTCACACACGTATTTGACAAAATATCTGGCTAAATCGAGTTGGAAAAGTATAAAATCTTACTTGCTCAGATATTCGGAGATGAAACAGTAGATCAGACTCGTAGCACTTGAATGAACTGTAAGCTGAAACACACACACACACACAGTGTTAAATGCTGTAGCGGGGACCAGTGTCAGTATTTGACAAAATATCTGGCTAAATCAAGTTGGAAAAGTATAAAATCTTACTTGCTCAGATATTTGGAGATGACACAGTAGATCAGACTGGTAGCACTTGAACGAACTGTAAGCTGAAACACACACACAGTCTTAAATGCTGTAGCGGGGACCAGTGTCAGTATTTGACAAAATATCTGGCTAAATCAAGTTGGAAAAGTATAAAATCTTACTTGAACGAACTGTAAGCTAAAACACACACACAGTTTTAAATGCTGTAGCGGGGACCAGTGTCAGTATTTGACAAAATATCTGGCTAAATCAAGTTGGAAAAGTATAAAATCTTACTTGAACGAACTGTAAGCTAAAACACACACACAGTGTTAAATGCTGTAGCGGGGACCAGTGTCAGTATTTGACAAAATATCTGGCTAAATCAAGTTGGAAAAGTATAAAATCTTACTTGAACGAACTGTAAGCTAAAACACACACACAGCGTTAAATGCTGTAGCGGGGACCAGTGTCAGTATTTGACAAAATATCTGGCTAAATCAAGTTGGAAAAGTATAAAATCTTACTTGCTCAGATATTCGGAGATGAAACAGTAGATCAGACTGGTAGCACTTGAACGAACTGTAAGCTGAAACACACACACAGTGTTAAATGCTGTAGCGGGGACCAGTGTCACACACGTGTTTGACAAAATATCTGGCTAAATAAAGTTGGAAAAGTATAAAATCTTACTTACTCAGATATTCAGAGATGAAACAGTAGATCAGACTGGTAGCACTTGAACGAACTGTAAGCTGAAACACACACACAGTGTTAAATGCTGTAGCGGGGAACAGTGTCACACACGTATTTGACAAAATATCTGGCTAAATCAAGTTGGAAAAGTATAAAATCTTACTTGCTCAGATAGTCAGATATGAAACAGTAGATCAGACTGGTAGCACTTGAACGAACTGTAAGCTGAAACACACACACACAGTGTTAAATGCTGTAGCGGGGACCAGTGTCACACACGTATTTGACAAAATATCTGGCTAAATCGAGTTGGAAAAGTATAAAATCTTACTTGCTCAGATATTCGGAGATGAAACAGTAGATCAGACTCGTAGCACTTGAATGAACTGTAAGCTGAAACACACACACACACACAGTGTTAAATGCTGTAGCGGGGACCAGTGTCAGTATTTGACAAAATATCTGGCTAAATCAAGTTGGAAAAGTATAAAATCTTACTTGCTCAGATATTCGGAGATGACACAGTAGATCAGACTGGTAGCACTTGAACGAACTGTAAGCTGAAACACACACACAGTCTTAAATGCTGTAGCGGGGACCAGTGTCACACACGTGTTTGACAAAATATCTGGCTAAATCAAGTTGGAAAAGTATAAAATCTTACTTACTCAGATATTCAGAGATGAAACAGTAGATCAGACTGGTAGCACTTGAACGAACTGTAAGCTGAAACACACACACAGTGTTAAATGCTGTAGTGGGGACCAGTGTCAGTATTTGACAAAATATCTGGCTAAATCAAGTTGGAAAAGTATAAAATCTTACTTGCTCAGATATTCGGAGATGAAACAGTAGATCAGACTGGTAGCACTTGAACGAACTGTAAGCTGAAACACACACACACACACACACACACAGTGTTAAATGCTGTAGTGGGGACCAGTGTCAGTATTTGACAAAATATCTGGCTAAATCAAGTTGGAAAAGTATAAAATCTTACTTGCTCAGATATTCGGAGATGAAACAGTAGATCAGACTGGTAGCACTTGAACGAACTGTAAGCTTAAACACACACACACACACACACACACACACAGTGTTAAATGCTGTAGCGGGGACCAGTGTCAGTATTTGACAAAATATCTGGCTAAATCAAGTTGGAAAAGTATAAAATCTTACTTGCTCAGATATTCGGAGATGAAACAGTAGATCAGACTGGTAGCACTTGAACGAACTGTAAGCTGAAACACACACACACACACAGTGTTAAATGCTGTAGTGGGGACCAGTGTCAGTATTTGACAAAATATCTGGCTAAATCAAGTTGGAAAAGTATAAAATCTTACTTGCTCAGATATTCGGAGATGAAACAGTAGATCAGACTGGTAGCACTTGAACGAACTGTAAGCTTAAACACACACACACACACACACAGTGTTAAATGCTGTAGCGGGGACCAGTGTCAGTATTTGACAAAATATCTGGCTAAATCAAGTTGGAAAAGTATAAAATCTTACTTGCTCAGATATTCGGAGATGAAACAGTAGATCAGACTGGTAGCACTTGAACGAACTGTAAACTGAAACACACACACACACACAGTGTTAAATGCTGTAGCGGGGACCAGTGTCACACACGTATTTGACAAAATATCTGGCTAAATCAAGTTGGAAAAGTATAAAATCTTACTTGCTCAGATAGTCGGAGATGAAACAGTAGATCAGACTGGTAGCACTTGAACGAACTGTAAGCTTAAACACACACACACACACAGTGTTAAATGCTGTAGCGGGGACCAGTGTCACACACGTGTTTGACAAAATATCTGGCTAAATCAAGTTGGAAAAGTATAAAATCTTACTTGCTCAGATATTCGGAGATGAAACAGTAGATCAGACTGGTAGCACTTGAACGAACTGTAAGCTGAAACACACACACACACACAGTGTTAAATGCTGTAGCGGGGACCAGTGTCAGTATTTGACAAAATATCTGGCTAAATCAAGTTGGAAAAGTATAAAATCTTACTTGCTCAGATATTCGGAGATGAAACAGTAGATCAGACTGGTAGCACTTGAACGAACTGTAAGCTGAAACACACACACACACACACTGTTAAATGCTGTAGCGGGGACCAGTGTCACACACGTGTTTGACAAAATATCTGGCTAAATCAAGTTGGAAAAGTATAAAATCTTACTTACTAAGATATTCAGAGATGAAACAGTAGATCAGACTGGTAGCACTTGAACGAACTGTAAGCTGAAACACACACACAGTGTTAAATGCTGTAGCGGGGACCAGTGTCAGTATTTGACAAAATATCTGGCTAAATCAAGTTGGAAAAGTATAAAATCTTACTTGCTCAGATATTCGGAGATGAAACAGTAGATCAGACTGGTAGCACTTGAACGAACTGTAAGCTGAAACACACACACAGTGTTAAATGCTGTAGCGGGGACCAGTGTCAGTATTTGACAATATCTGGCTAAATAAAGTTGGAAAAGTATAAAATCTTACTTGCTCATATTCGGAGATGAAACCGTAGATCAGACTGGTAGCACTTGAACGAACTGTAAGCTGAAACACACACACACACACACAGTGTTAAATGCTGTAGCGGAGACCAGTGTCACACACGTGTTTGACAAAATATCTGGCTAAATCAAGTTGGAAAAGTATAAAATCTTACTTACTCAGATATTCAGAGATGAAACAGTAGATCAGACTGGTAGCACTTGAACGAACTGTAAGCTGAAACACACACACACACACAGTGTTAAATGCTGTAGCGGAGACCAGTGTCACACACGTGTTTGACAAAATATCTGGCTAAATCAAGTTGGAAAAGTATAAAATCTTACTTGCTCAGATAGTCGGAGATGAAACAGTAGATCAGACTGGTAGCACTTGAACGAACTGTAAGCTGAAACACACACACAGTGTTAAATGCTGTAGCGGGGACCAGTGTCAGTATTTGACAAAATATCTGGCTAAATAAAGTTGGAAAAGTATCAAATCTTACTTGCTCAGATATTCGGAGATGAAACAGTAGATCAGACTGGTAGTACTTGAACGAACTGTAAGCTGAAACACACACTCACACACAGTGTTAAATGCTGTAGCGGGGACCAGTGTCACACACGTGTTTTCCAACTTGATTTAGCCAGATATTTTGTCAAACACGTGTGTGACACTGGTCCCCGCTACAGCATTTAACACTGTGTGTGTGTTTCAGCTTACAGTTCGTTCAAGTGCTACCAGTCTGATCTACTGTTTCATCTCTGAATATCTGAGTAAGTAAGATTTTATACTTTTCCAACTTGATTTAGCCAGATATTTTGTCAAAGTATAAAATCTTACTTACTCAGATATTCAGAGATGAAACAGTAGATCAGACTGGTAGCACTTGAACGAACTGTAAGCTGAAACACACACACAGTGTTAAATGCTGTAGCGGGGACCAGTGTCAGTATTTGACAAAATATCTGGCTAAATCAAGTTGGAAAAGTATAAAATCTTACTTGAACGAACTGTAAGCTAAAACACACACACAGTTTTAAATGCTGTAGCGGGGACCAGTGTCAGTATTTGACAAAATATCTGGCTAAATCAAGTTGGAAAAGTATAAAATCTTACTTGAACAAACTGTAAGCTAAAACACACACACAGTGTTAAATGCTGTAGCAGGGACCAGTGTCAGTATTTGACAGAATATCTGGCTAAATAAAGTTGGAAAAGTATAAAATCTTACTTAGATATTCGGAGATGAAACAGTAGATCAGACTGGTAGCACTTGAACGAACTGTAAGCTGAAACACACACACACACAGTGTTAAATGCTGTAGCGGGGACCAGTGTCACACACGTATTTGACAAAATATCTGGCTAAATCAAGTTGGAAAATTATAAAAACTTACTTGCTCAGATATTCGGAGATGAAACAGTAGATCAGACTGGTAGCACTTGAACGAACTGTAAGCTGAAACACACACACACAGTGTTAAATGCTGTAGCGGGGACCAGTGTCAGTATTTGACAAAATATCTGGCTAAATCAAGTTGGAAAAGTATAAAATCTTACTTACTCAGATATTCGGAGATGAAACAGTAGATCAGACTGGTAGCACTTGAACAAACTGTAAGCTGAAACACACACACACACAGTGTTAAATGCTGTAGTGGGGACCAGTGTCAGTATTTGACAAAGTATCTTGCTAAATCAAGTTGGAAAAGTATAAAATCTTACTTGCTCAGATAGTCGGAGATGAAACAGTAGATCAGACTGGTAGCACTTGAACGAACTGTAAGCTGAAACACACACACACAGTGTTAAATGCTGTAGCGGGGACCAGTGTCAGTATTTGACAAAATATCTGGCTAAATCAAGTTGGAAAAGTATAAAATCTTACTTGAACGAACTGTAAGCTAAAACACACACACAGTTTTAAATGCTGTAGCGGGGACCAGTGTCAGTATTTGACAAAATATCTGGCTAAATCAAGTTGGAAAAGTATAAAATCTTACTTGAACAAACTGTAAGCTAAAACACACACACAGTGTTAAATGCTGTAGCAGGGACCAGTGTCAGTATTTGACAGAATATCTGGCTAAATAAAGTTGGAAAAGTATAAAATCTTACTTACTCAGATATTCGGAGATGAAACAGTAGATCAGACTGGTAGCACTTGAACGAACTGTAAGCTGAAACACACACACAGCGTTAAATGCTGTAGCGGGGACCAGTGTCAGTATTTGACAAAATATCTGGCTAAATCAAGTTGGAAAAGTATAAAATCTTACTTGCTCAGATATTCGGAGATGAAACAGTAGATCAGACTGGTAGCACTTGAACGAACTGTAAGCTGAAACACACACACAGTGTTAAATGCTGTAGCGGGGACCAGTGTCACACACGTGTTTGACAAAATATCTGGCTAAATAAAGTTGGAAAAGTATAAAATCTTACTTACTCAGATATTCAGAGATGAAACAGTAGATCAGACTGGTAGCACTTGAACGAACTGTAAGCTGAAACACACACACAGTGTTAAATGCTGTAGCGGGGACCAGTGTCACACACGTGTTTGACAAAATATCTGGCTAAATCAAGTTGGAAAAGTATAAAATCTTACTTACTCAGATATTCAGAGATGAAACAGTAGATCAGACTGGTAGCACTTGAACGAACTGTAAGCTGAAACACACACACACAGTGTTAAATGCTGTAGCAGGGACCAGTGTCAGTATTTGACAAAATATCTGTCTAAATCAAGTTGGAAAAGTATAAAATTTTACTTGCTCAGATATTCAGAGATGAAACAGTAGATCAGACTGGTAGCACTTGAACGAACTGTAAGCTCAAACACACACACACACACACACAGTGTTAAATGCTGTAGCGGGGACCAGTGTCAGTATTTGACAAAATATCTGGCTAAATCAAGTTGGAAAAGTATAAAAACTTACTTGCTCAGATATTCGGAGATGAAACAGTAGATCAGACTGGTAGCACTTGAACGAACTGTAAGCTGAAACACACACACACACAGTGTTAAATGCTGTAGCGGGGACCAGTGTCAGTATTTGACAAAATATCTGGCTAAATCAAGTTGGAAAAGTATAAAATCTTACTTGAACGAACTGTAAGCTAAAACACACACACAGTGTTAAATGCTGTAGCGGGGACCAGTGTCAGTATTTGACAAAATATCTGGCTAAATCAAGTTGGAAAAGTATAAAATCTTACTTGAACGAACTGTAAGCTAAAACACACACACAGCGTTAAATGCTGTAGCGGGGACCAGTGTCAGTATTTGACAAAATATCTGGCTAAATCAAGTTGGAAAAGTATAAAATCTTACTTGCTCAGATATTCGGAGATGAAACAGTAGATCAGACTGGTAGCACTTGAACGAACTGTAAGCTGAAACACACACAGTGTTAAATGCTGTAGCGGGGACCAGTGTCACACACGTGTTTGACAAAATATCTGGCTAAATAAAGTTGGAAAAGTATAAAATCTTACTTACTCAGATATTCAGAGATGAAACAGTAGATCAGACTGGTAGCACTTGAACGAACTGTAAGCTGAAACACACACACAGTGTTAAATGCTGTAGCGGGGAACAGTGTCACACACGTATTTGACAAAATATCTGGCTAAATCAAGTTGGAAAAGTATAAAATCTTACTTGCTCAGATAGTCAGATATGAAACAGTAGATCAGACTGGTAGCACTTGAACGAACTGTAAGCTGAAACACACACACACAGTGTTAAATGCTGTAGCGGGGACCAGTGTCACACACGTATTTGACAAAATATCTGGCTAAATCGAGTTGGAAAAGTATAAAATCTTACTTGCTCAGATATTCGGAGATGAAACAGTAGATCAGACTCGTAGCACTTGAATGAACTGTAAGCTGAAACACACACACACACACAGTGTTAAATGCTGTAGCGGGGACCAGTGTCAGTATTTGACAAAATATCTGGCTAAATCAAGTTGGAAAAGTATAAAATCTTACTTGCTCAGATATTTGGAGATGACACAGTAGATCAGACTGGTAGCACTTGAACGAACTGTAAGCTGAAACACACACACAGTCTTAAATGCTGTAGCGGGGACCAGTGTCAGTATTTGACAAAATATCTGGCTAAATCAAGTTGGAAAAGTATAAAATCTTACTTGAACGAACTGTAAGCTAAAACACACACACAGTTTTAAATGCTGTAGCGGGGACCAGTGTCAGTATTTGACAAAATATCTGGCTAAATCAAGTTGGAAAAGTATAAAATCTTACTTGCTCAGATATTTGGAGATGACACAGTAGATCAGACTGGTAGCACTTGAACGAACTGTAAGCTGAAACACACACACAGTCTTAAATGCTGTAGCGGGGACCAGTGTCAGTATTTGACAAAATATCTGGCTAAATCAAGTTGGAAAAGTATAAAATCTTACTTGAACGAACTGTAAGCTAAAACACACACACAGTTTTAAATGCTGTAGCGGGGACCAGTGTCAGTATTTGACAAAATATCTGGCTAAATCAAGTTGGAAAAGTATAAAATCTTACTTGAACGAACTGTAAGCTAAAACACACACACAGTGTTAAATGCTGTAGCGGGGACCAGTGTCAGTATTTGACAAAATATCTGGCTAAATCAAGTTGGAAAAGTATAAAATCTTACTTGAACGAACTGTAAGCTAAAACACACACACAGCGTTAAATGCTGTAGCGGGGACCAGTGTCAGTATTTGACAAAATATCTGGCTAAATCAAGTTGGAAAAGTATAAAATCTTACTTGCTCAGATATTCGGAGATGAAACAGTAGATCAGACTGGTAGCACTTGAACGAACTGTAAGCTGAAACACACACACAGTGTTAAATGCTGTAGCGGGGACCAGTGTCACACACGTGTTTGACAAAATATCTGGCTAAATAAAGTTGGAAAAGTATAAAATCTTACTTACTCAGATATTCAGAGATGAAACAGTAGATCAGACTGGTAGCACTTGAACGAACTGTAAGCTGAAACACACACACAGTGTTAAATGCTGTAGCGGGGAACAGTGTCACACACGTATTTGACAAAATATCTGGCTAAATCAAGTTGGAAAAGTATAAAATCTTACTTGCTCAGATAGTCAGATATGAAACAGTAGATCAGACTGGTAGCACTTGAACGAACTGTAAGCTGAAACACACACACACAGTGTTAAATGCTGTAGCGGGGACCAGTGTCACACACGTATTTGACAAAATATCTGGCTAAATCGAGTTGGAAAAGTATAAAATCTTACTTGCTCAGATATTCGGAGATGAAACAGTAGATCAGACTCGTAGCACTTGAATGAACTGTAAGCTGAAACACACACACACACACAGTGTTAAATGCTGTAGCGGGGACCAGTGTCAGTATTTGACAAAATATCTGGCTAAATCAAGTTGGAAAAGTATAAAATCTTACTTGCTCAGATATTCGGAGATGACACAGTAGATCAGACTGGTAGCACTTGAACGAACTGTAAGCTGAAACACACACACAGTCTTAAATGCTGTAGCGGGGACCAGTGTCACACACGTGTTTGACAAAATATCTGGCTAAATCAAGTTGGAAAAGTATAAAATCTTACTTACTCAGATATTCAGAGATGAAACAGTAGATCAGACTGGTAGCACTTGAACGAACTGTAAGCTGAAACACACACACAGTGTTAAATGCTGTAGTGGGGACCAGTGTCAGTATTTGACAAAATATCTGGCTAAATCAAGTTGGAAAAGTATAAAATCTTACTTGCTCAGATATTCGGAGATGAAACAGTAGATCAGACTGGTAGCACTTGAACGAACTGTAAGCTGAAACACACACACACACACACACACACAGTGTTAAATGCTGTAGTGGGGACCAGTGTCAGTATTTGACAAAATATCTGGCTAAATCAAGTTGGAAAAGTATAAAATCTTACTTGCTCAGATATTCGGAGATGAAACAGTAGATCAGACTGGTAGCACTTGAACGAACTGTAAGCTTAAACACACACACACACACACACACACACACAGTGTTAAATGCTGTAGCGGGGACCAGTGTCAGTATTTGACAAAATATCTGGCTAAATCAAGTTGGAAAAGTATAAAATCTTACTTGCTCAGATATTCGGAGATGAAACAGTAGATCAGACTGGTAGCACTTGAACGAACTGTAAGCTGAAACACACACACACACACAGTGTTAAATGCTGTAGTGGGGACCAGTGTCAGTATTTGACAAAATATCTGGCTAAATCAAGTTGGAAAAGTATAAAATCTTACTTGCTCAGATATTCGGAGATGAAACAGTAGATCAGACTGGTAGCACTTGAACGAACTGTAAGCTTAAACACACACACACACACACACAGTGTTAAATGCTGTAGCGGGGACCAGTGTCAGTATTTGACAAAATATCTGGCTAAATCAAGTTGGAAAAGTATAAAATCTTACTTGCTCAGATATTCGGAGATGAAACAGTAGATCAGACTGGTAGCACTTGAACGAACTGTAAACTGAAACACACACACACACACAGTGTTAAATGCTGTAGCGGGGACCAGTGTCACACACGTATTTGACAAAATATCTGGCTAAATCAAGTTGGAAAAGTATAAAATCTTACTTGCTCAGATAGTCGGAGATGAAACAGTAGATCAGACTGGTAGCACTTGAACGAACTGTAAGCTTAAACACACACACACACACAGTGTTAAATGCTGTAGCGGGGACCAGTGTCACACACGTGTTTGACAAAATATCTGGCTAAATCAAGTTGGAAAAGTATAAAATCTTACTTGCTCAGATATTCGGAGATGAAACAGTAGATCAGACTGGTAGCACTTGAACGAACTGTAAGCTGAAACACACACACACACACAGTGTTAAATGCTGTAGCGGGGACCAGTGTCAGTATTTGACAAAATATCTGGCTAAATCAAGTTGGAAAAGTATAAAATCTTACTTGCTCAGATATTCGGAGATGAAACAGTAGATCAGACTGGTAGCACTTGAACGAACTGTAAGCTGAAACACACACACACACACACTGTTAAATGCTGTAGCGGGGACCAGTGTCACACACGTGTTTGACAAAATATCTGGCTAAATCAAGTTGGAAAAGTATAAAATCTTACTTACTAAGATATTCAGAGATGAAACAGTAGATCAGACTGGTAGCACTTGAACGAACTGTAAGCTGAAACACACACACAGTGTTAAATGCTGTAGCGGGGACCAGTGTCAGTATTTGACAAAATATCTGGCTAAATCAAGTTGGAAAAGTATAAAATCTTACTTGCTCAGATATTCGGAGATGAAACAGTAGATCAGACTGGTAGCACTTGAACGAACTGTAAGCTGAAACACACACACAGTGTTAAATGCTGTAGCGGGGACCAGTGTCAGTATTTGACAATATCTGGCTAAATAAAGTTGGAAAAGTATAAAATCTTACTTGCTCATATTCGGAGATGAAACCGTAGATCAGACTGGTAGCACTTGAACGAACTGTAAGCTGAAACACACACACACACACACAGTGTTAAATGCTGTAGCGGAGACCAGTGTCACACACGTGTTTGACAAAATATCTGGCTAAATCAAGTTGGAAAAGTATAAAATCTTACTTACTCAGATATTCAGAGATGAAACAGTAGATCAGACTGGTAGCACTTGAACGAACTGTAAGCTGAAACACACACACACACACAGTGTTAAATGCTGTAGCGGAGACCAGTGTCACACACGTGTTTGACAAAATATCTGGCTAAATCAAGTTGGAAAAGTATAAAATCTTACTTGCTCAGATAGTCGGAGATGAAACAGTAGATCAGACTGGTAGCACTTGAACGAACTGTAAGCTGAAACACACACACAGTGTTAAATGCTGTAGCGGGGACCAGTGTCAGTATTTGACAAAATATCTGGCTAAATAAAGTTGGAAAAGTATCAAATCTTACTTGCTCAGATATTCGGAGATGAAACAGTAGATCAGACTGGTAGTACTTGAACGAACTGTAAGCTGAAACACACACTCACACACAGTGTTAAATGCTGTAGCGGGGACCAGTGTCACACACGTGTTTTCCAACTTGATTTAGCCAGATATTTTGTCAAACACGTGTGTGACACTGGTCCCCGCTACAGCATTTAACACTGTGTGTGTGTTTCAGCTTACAGTTCGTTCAAGTGCTACCAGTCTGATCTACTGTTTCATCTCTGAATATCTGAGTAAGTAAGATTTTATACTTTTCCAACTTGATTTAGCCAGATATTTTGTCAAAGTATAAAATCTTACTTACTCAGATATTCAGAGATGAAACAGTAGATCAGACTGGTAGCACTTGAACGAACTGTAAGCTGAAACACACACACAGTGTTAAATGCTGTAGCGGGGACCAGTGTCAGTATTTGACAAAATATCTGGCTAAATCAAGTTGGAAAAGTATAAAATCTTACTTGAACGAACTGTAAGCTAAAACACACACACAGTTTTAAATGCTGTAGCGGGGACCAGTGTCAGTATTTGACAAAATATCTGGCTAAATCAAGTTGGAAAAGTATAAAATCTTACTTGAACAAACTGTAAGCTAAAACACACACACAGTGTTAAATGCTGTAGCAGGGACCAGTGTCAGTATTTGACAGAATATCTGGCTAAATAAAGTTGGAAAAGTATAAAATCTTACTTAGATATTCGGAGATGAAACAGTAGATCAGACTGGTAGCACTTGAACGAACTGTAAGCTGAAACACACACACACACAGTGTTAAATGCTGTAGCGGGGACCAGTGTCACACACGTATTTGACAAAATATCTGGCTAAATCAAGTTGGAAAATTATAAAAACTTACTTGCTCAGATATTCGGAGATGAAACAGTAGATCAGACTGGTAGCACTTGAACGAACTGTAAGCTGAAACACACACACACAGTGTTAAATGCTGTAGCGGGGACCAGTGTCAGTATTTGACAAAATATCTGGCTAAATCAAGTTGGAAAAGTATAAAATCTTACTTACTCAGATATTCGGAGATGAAACAGTAGATCAGACTGGTAGCACTTGAACAAACTGTAAGCTGAAACACACACACACACAGTGTTAAATGCTGTAGTGGGGACCAGTGTCAGTATTTGACAAAGTATCTTGCTAAATCAAGTTGGAAAAGTATAAAATCTTACTTGCTCAGATAGTCGGAGATGAAACAGTAGATCAGACTGGTAGCACTTGAACGAACTGTAAGCTGAAACACACACACACACAGTGTTAAATGCTGTAGCGGGGACCAGTGTCAGTATTTGACAAAATATCTGGCTAAATCAAGTTGGAAAAGTATAAAATCTTACTTGAACGAACTGTAAGCTAAAACACACACACAGTTTTAAATGCTGTAGCGGGGACCAGTGTCAGTATTTGACAAAATATCTGGCTAAATCAAGTTGGAAAAGTATAAAATCTTACTTGAACAAACTGTAAGCTAAAACACACACACAGTGTTAAATGCTGTAGCAGGGACCAGTGTCAGTATTTGACAGAATATCTGGCTAAATAAAGTTGGAAAAGTATAAAATCTTACTTACTCAGATATTCGGAGATGAAACAGTAGATCAGACTGGTAGCACTTGAACGAACTGTAAGCTGAAACACACACACAGCGTTAAATGCTGTAGCGGGGACCAGTGTCAGTATTTGACAAAATATCTGGCTAAATCAAGTTGGAAAAGTATAAAATCTTACTTGCTCAGATATTCGGAGATGAAACAGTAGATCAGACTGGTAGCACTTGAACGAACTGTAAGCTGAAACACACACACAGTGTTAAATGCTGTAGCGGGGACCAGTGTCACACACGTGTTTGACAAAATATCTGGCTAAATAAAGTTGGAAAAGTATAAAATCTTACTTACTCAGATATTCAGAGATGAAACAGTAGATCAGACTGGTAGCACTTGAACGAACTGTAAGCTGAAACACACACACAGTGTTAAATGCTGTAGCGGGGACCAGTGTCACACACGTGTTTGACAAAATATCTGGCTAAATCAAGTTGGAAAAGTATAAAATCTTACTTACTCAGATATTCAGAGATGAAACAGTAGATCAGACTGGTAGCACTTGAACGAACTGTAAGCTGAAACACACACACACAGTGTTAAATGCTGTAGCAGGGACCAGTGTCAGTATTTGACAAAATATCTGTCTAAATCAAGTTGGAAAAGTATAAAATTTTACTTGCTCAGATATTCAGAGATGAAACAGTAGATCAGACTGGTAGCACTTGAACGAACTGTAAGCTCAAACACACACACACACACACACAGTGTTAAATGCTGTAGCGGGGACCAGTGTCAGTATTTGACAAAATATCTGGCTAAATCAAGTTGGAAAAGTATAAAAACTTACTTGCTCAGATATTCGGAGATGAAACAGTAGATCAGACTGGTAGCACTTGAACGAACTGTAAGCTGAAACACACACACACACAGTGTTAAATGCTGTAGCGGGGACCAGTGTCAGTATTTGACAAAATATCTGGCTAAATCAAGTTGGAAAAGTATAAAATCTTACTTGAACGAACTGTAAGCTAAAACACACACACAGTGTTAAATGCTGTAGCGGGGACCAGTGTCAGTATTTGACAAAATATCTGGCTAAATCAAGTTGGAAAAGTATAAAATCTTACTTGAACGAACTGTAAGCTAAAACACACACACAGCGTTAAATGCTGTAGCGGGGACCAGTGTCAGTATTTGACAAAATATCTGGCTAAATCAAGTTGGAAAAGTATAAAATCTTACTTGCTCAGATATTCGGAGATGAAACAGTAGATCAGACTGGTAGCACTTGAACGAACTGTAAGCTGAAACACACACAGTGTTAAATGCTGTAGCGGGGACCAGTGTCACACACGTGTTTGACAAAATATCTGGCTAAATAAAGTTGGAAAAGTATAAAATCTTACTTACTCAGATATTCAGAGATGAAACAGTAGATCAGACTGGTAGCACTTGAACGAACTGTAAGCTGAAACACACACACAGTGTTAAATGCTGTAGCGGGGAACAGTGTCACACACGTATTTGACAAAATATCTGGCTAAATCAAGTTGGAAAAGTATAAAATCTTACTTGCTCAGATAGTCAGATATGAAACAGTAGATCAGACTGGTAGCACTTGAACGAACTGTAAGCTGAAACACACACACACAGTGTTAAATGCTGTAGCGGGGACCAGTGTCACACACGTATTTGACAAAATATCTGGCTAAATCGAGTTGGAAAAGTATAAAATCTTACTTGCTCAGATATTCGGAGATGAAACAGTAGATCAGACTCGTAGCACTTGAATGAACTGTAAGCTGAAACACACACACACACACAGTGTTAAATGCTGTAGCGGGGACCAGTGTCAGTATTTGACAAAATATCTGGCTAAATCAAGTTGGAAAAGTATAAAATCTTACTTGCTCAGATATTTGGAGATGACACAGTAGATCAGACTGGTAGCACTTGAACGAACTGTAAGCTGAAACACACACACAGTCTTAAATGCTGTAGCGGGGACCAGTGTCAGTATTTGACAAAATATCTGGCTAAATCAAGTTGGAAAAGTATAAAATCTTACTTGAACGAACTGTAAGCTGAAACACACACACACACAGTGTTAAATGCTGTAGCGGGGACCAGTGTCAGTATTTGACAAAATATCTGGCTAAATCAAGTTGGAAAAGTATAAAATCTTACTTGAACGAACTGTAAGCTAAAACACACACACAGTGTTAAATGCTGTAGCGGGGACCAGTGTCAGTATTTGACAAAATATCTGGCTAAATCAAGTTGGAAAAGTATAAAATCTTACTTGAACGAACTGTAAGCTAAAACACACACACAGCGTTAAATGCTGTAGCGGGGACCAGTGTCAGTATTTGACAAAATATCTGGCTAAATCAAGTTGGAAAAGTATAAAATCTTACTTGCTCAGATATTCGGAGATGAAACAGTAGATCAGACTGGTAGCACTTGAACGAACTGTAAGCTGAAACACACACACAGTGTTAAATGCTGTAGCGGGGACCAGTGTCACACACGTGTTTGACAAAATATCTGGCTAAATAAAGTTGGAAAAGTATAAAATCTTACTTACTCAGATATTCAGAGATGAAACAGTAGATCAGACTGGTAGCACTTGAACGAACTGTAAGCTGAAACACACACACAGTGTTAAATGCTGTAGCGGGGAACAGTGTCACACACGTATTTGACAAAATATCTGGCTAAATCAAGTTGGAAAAGTATAAAATCTTACTTGCTCAGATAGTCAGATATGAAACAGTAGATCAGACTGGTAGCACTTGAACGAACTGTAAGCTGAAACACACACACACAGTGTTAAATGCTGTAGCGGGGACCAGTGTCACACACGTATTTGACAAAATATCTGGCTAAATCGAGTTGGAAAAGTATAAAATCTTACTTGCTCAGATATTCGGAGATGAAACAGTAGATCAGACTCGTAGCACTTGAATGAACTGTAAGCTGAAACACACACACACACACACAGTGTTAAATGCTGTAGCGGGGACCAGTGTCAGTATTTGACAAAATATCTGGCTAAATCAAGTTGGAAAAGTATAAAATCTTACTTGCTCAGATATTCGGAGATGACACAGTAGATCAGACTGGTAGCACTTGAACGAACTGTAAGCTGAAACACACACACAGTCTTAAATGCTGTAGCGGGGACCAGTGTCAGTATTTGACAAAATATCTGGCTAAATCAAGTTGGAAAAGTATAAAATCTTACTTGAACGATCTGTAAGCTAAAACACACACACAGTTTTAAATGCTGTAGCGGGGACCAGTGTCAGTATTTGACAAAATATCTGGCTAAATCAAGTTGGAAAAGTATAAAATCTTACTTGAACGAACTGTAAGCTAAAACACACACACAGTTTTAAATGCTGTAGCGGGGACCAGTGTCAGTATTTGACAAAATATCTGGCTAAATCAAGTTGGAAAAGTATAAAATCTTACTTGAACGAACTGTAAGCTAAAACACACACACAGCGTTAAATGCTGTAGCGGGGACCAGTGTCAGTATTTGACTAAATATCTGGCTAAAAAAAGTTGGAAAAGTATAAAAACTTACTTGCTCAGATATTCGGAGATGAAACAGTAGATCAGACTGGTAGCACTTGAACGAACTGTAAGCTGAAACACACACACACACACACACACAGTGTTAAATGCTGTAGCGGGGAACAGTGTCACACACGTATTTGACAAAATATCTGGCTAAATCAAGTTGGAAAAGTATAAAATCTTACTTGCTCAGATAGTCAGATATGAAACAGTAGATCAGACTGGTAGCACTTGAACGAACTGTAAGCTGAAACACACACACACAGTGTTAAATGCTGTAGCGGGGACCAGTGTCACACACGTATTTGACAAAATATCTGGCTAAATCGAGTTGGAAAAGTATAAAATCTTACTTGCTCAGATATTCGGAGATGAAACAGTAGATCAGACTCGTAGCACTTGAATGAACTGTAAGCTGAAACACACACACACACACAGTGTTAAATGCTGTAGCGGGGACCAGTGTCAGTATTTGACAAAATATCTGGCTAAATCAAGTTGGAAAAGTATAAAATCTTACTTGCTCAGATATTCGGAGATGACACAGTAGATCAGACTGGTAGCACTTGAACGAACTGTAAGCTGAAACACACACACACACACAGTCTTAAATGCTGTAGTGGGGACCAGTGTCAGTATTTGACAAAATATCTGGCTAAATCAAGTTGGAAAAGTATAAAATCTTACTTGAACGATCTGTAAGCTAAAACACACACACAGTTTTAAATGCTGTAGCGGGGACCAGTGTCAGTATTTGACAAAATATCTGGCTAAATCAAGTTGGAAAAGTATAAAATCTTACTTGAACGAACTGTAAGCTAAAACACACACAGTTTTAAATGCTGTAGCGGGGACCAGTGTCAGTATTTGACAAAATATCTGGCTAAATCAAGTTGGAAAAGTATAAAATCTTACTTGCTCAGATATTCGGAGATGAAACAGTAGATCAGACTGGTAGCACTTGAACGAACTGTAAGCTGAAACACACACACAGTGTTAAATGCTGTAGCGGGGACCAGTGTCACACACGTGTTTGACAAAATATCTGGCTAAATCAAGTTGGAAAAGTATAAAATCTTACTTACTCAGATATTCAGAGATGAAACAGTAGATCAGACTGGTAGCACTTGAACGAACTGTAAGCTGAAACACACACACAGTGTTAAATGCTGTAGCGGGGACCAGTGTCAGTATTTGACAAAATATCTGGCTAAATCAAGTTGGAAAAGTATAAAATCTTACTTGCTCAGATATTCGGAGATGAAACAGTAGATCAGACTGGTAGCACTTGAACGAACTGTAAGCTGAAACACACACACAGTGTTAAATGCTGTAGCGGGGACCAGTGTCACACACGTGTTTGACAAAATATCTGGCTAAATCAAGTTGGAAAAGTATAAAATCTTACTTACTCAGATATTCAGAGATGAAACAGTAGATCAGACTGGTAGCACTTGAACGAACTGTAAGCTGAAACACACACACAGTGTTAAATGCTGTAGTGGGGACCAGTGTCAGTATTTGACAAAATATCTGGCTAAATCAAGTTGGAAAAGTATAAAATCTTACTTGCTCAGATATTCGGAGATGAAACAGTAGATCAGACTGGTAGCACTTGAACGAACTGTAAGCTTAAACACACACACACACACACACACACAGTGTTAAATGCTGTAGCGGGGACCAGTGTCAGTATTTGACAAAATATCTGGCTAAATCAAGTTGGAAAAGTATAAAATCTTACTTGCTCAGATATTCGGAGATGAAACAGTAGATCAGACTGGTAGCACTTGAACGAACTGTAAACTGAAACACACACACACAGTGTTAAATGCTGTAGCGGGGACCAGTGTCACACACGTATTTGACAAAATATCTGGCTAAATCAAGTTGGAAAAGTATAAAATCTTACTTGCTCAGATAGTCGGAGATGAAACAGTAGATCAGACTGGTAGCACTTGAACGAACTGTAAGCTTAAACACACACACACACAGTGTTAAATGCTGTAGCGGGGACCAGTGTCACACACGTGTTTGACAAAATATCTGGCTAAATCAAGTTGGAAAAGTATAAAATCTTACTTGCTCAGATATTCGGAGATGAAACAGTAGATCAGACTGGTAGCACTTGAACGAACTGTAAGCTGAAACACACACACACACACAGTGTTAAATGCTGTAGCGGGGACCAGTGTCAGTATTTGACAAAATATCTGGCTAAATCAAGTTGGAAAAGTATAAAATCTTACTTGCTCAGATATTCGGAGATGAAACAGTAGATCAGACTGGTAGCACTTGAACGAACTGTAAGCTGAAACACACACACACACACACTGTTAAATGCTGTAGCGGGGACCAGTGTCACACACGTGTTTGACAAAATATCTGGCTAAATCAAGTTGGAAAAGTATAAAATCTTACTTACTAAGATATTCAGAGATGAAACAATAGATCAGACTGGTAGCACTTGAACGAACTGTAAGCTGAAACACACACACAGTGTTAAATGCTGTAGCGGGGACCAGTGTCAGTATTTGACAAAATATCTGGCTAAATCAAGTTGGAAAAGTATAAAATCTTACTTGCTCAGATATTCGGAGATGAAACAGTAGATCAGACTGGTAGCACTTGAACGAACTGTAAGCTGAAACACACACACAGTGTTAAATGCTGTAGCGGGGACCAGTGTCAGTATTTGACAATATCTGGCTAAATAAAGTTGGAAAAGTATAAAATCTTACTTGCTCATATTCGGAGATGAAACCGTAGATCAGACTGGTAGCACTTGAACGAACTGTAAGCTGAAACACACACACACACACACAGTGTTAAATGCTGTAGCGGAGACCAGTGTCACACACGTGTTTGACAAAATATCTGGCTAAATCAAGTTGGAAAAGTATAAAATCTTACTTACTCAGATATTCAGAGATGAAACAGTAGATCAGACTGGTAGCACTTGAACGAACTGTAAGCTGAAACACACACACACACACAGTGTTAAATGCTGTAGCGGAGACCAGTGTCACACACGTGTTTGACAAAATATCTGGCTAAATCAAGTTGGAAAAGTATAAAATCTTACTTGCTCAGATAGTCGGAGATGAAACAGTAGATCAGACTGGTAGCACTTGAACGAACTGTAAGCTGAAACACACACACAGTGTTAAATGCTGTAGCGGGGACCAGTGTCAGTATTTGACAAAATATCTGGCTAAATAAAGTTGGAAAAGTATCAAATCTTACTTGCTCAGATATTCGGAGATGAAACAGTAGATCAGACTGGTAGTACTTGAACGAACTGTAAGCTGAAACACACACTCACACACAGTGTTAAATGCTGTAGCGGGGACCAGTGTCACACACGTGTTTTCCAACTTGATTTAGCCAGATATTTTGTCAAACACGTGTGTGACACTGGTCCCCGCTACAGCATTTAACACTGTGTGTGTGTTTCAGCTTACAGTTCGTTCAAGTGCTACCAGTCTGATCTACTGTTTCATCTCTGAATATCTGAGTAAGTAAGATTTTATACTTTTCCAACTTGATTTAGCCAGATATTTTGTCAAAGTATAAAATCTTACTTACTCAGATATTCAGAGATGAAACAGTAGATCAGACTGGTAGCACTTGAACGAACTGTAAGCTGAAACACACACACAGTGTTAAATGCTGTAGCGGGGACCAGTGTCAGTATTTGACAAAATATCTGGCTAAATCAAGTTGGAAAAGTATAAAATCTTACTTGAACGAACTGTAAGCTAAAACACACACACAGTTTTAAATGCTGTAGCGGGGACCAGTGTCAGTATTTGACAAAATATCTGGCTAAATCAAGTTGGAAAAGTATAAAATCTTACTTGAACAAACTGTAAGCTAAAACACACACACAGTGTTAAATGCTGTAGCAGGGACCAGTGTCAGTATTTGACAGAATATCTGGCTAAATAAAGTTGGAAAAGTATAAAATCTTACTTACTCAGATATTCGGAGATGAAACAGTAGATCAGACTGGTAGCACTTGAACGAACTGTAAGCTGAAACACACACACACACAGTGTTAAATGCTGTAGCGGGGACCAGTGTCACACACGTATTTGACAAAATATCTGGCTAAATCAAGTTGGAAAATTATAAAAACTTACTTGCTCAGATATTCGGAGATGAAACAGTAGATCAGACTGGTAGCACTTGAACGAACTGTAAGCTGAAACACACACACACACAGTGTTAAATGCTGTAGCGGGGACCAGTGTCAGTATTTGACAAAATATCTGGCTAAATCAAGTTGGAAAAGTATAAAATCTTACTTACTCAGATATTCGGAGATGAAACAGTAGATCAGACTGGTAGCACTTGAACAAACTGTAAGCTGAAACACACACACACACAGTGTTAAATGCTGTAGTGGGGACCAGTGTCAGTATTTGACAAAGTATCTTGCTAAATCAAGTTGGAAAAGTATAAAATCTTACTTGCTCAGATAGTCGGAGATGAAACAGTAGATCAGACTGGTAGCACTTGAACGAACTGTAAGCTGAAACACACACACACAGTGTTAAATGCTGTAGCGGGGACCAGTGTCAGTATTTGACAAAATATCTGGCTAAATCAAGTTGGAAAAGTATAAAATCTTACTTGAACGAACTGTAAGCTAAAACACACACACAGTTTTAAATGCTGTAGCGGGGACCAGTGTCAGTATTTGACAAAATATCTGGCTAAATCAAGTTGGAAAAGTATAAAATCTTACTTGAACAAACTGTAAGCTAAAACACACACACAGTGTTAAATGCTGTAGCAGGGACCAGTGTCAGTATTTGACAGAATATCTGGCTAAATAAAGTTGGAAAAGTATAAAATCTTACTTACTCAGATATTCGGAGATGAAACAGTAGATCAGACTGGTAGCACTTGAACGAACTGTAAGCTGAAACACACACACAGCGTTAAATGCTGTAGCGGGGACCAGTGTCAGTATTTGACAAAATATCTGGCTAAATCAAGTTGGAAAAGTATAAAATCTTACTTGCTCAGATATTCGGAGATGAAACAGTAGATCAGACTGGTAGCACTTGAACGAACTGTAAGCTGAAACACACACACAGTGTTAAATGCTGTAGCGGGGACCAGTGTCACACACGTGTTTGACAAAATATCTGGCTAAATAAAGTTGGAAAAGTATAAAATCTTACTTACTCAGATATTCAGAGATGAAACAGTAGATCAGACTGGTAGCACTTGAACGAACTGTAAGCTGAAACACACACACAGTGTTAAATGCTGTAGCGGGGACCAGTGTCACACACGTGTTTGACAAAATATCTGGCTAAATCAAGTTGGAAAAGTATAAAATCTTACTTACTCAGATATTCAGAGATGAAACAGTAGATCAGACTGGTAGCACTTGAACGAACTGTAAGCTGAAACACACACACACAGTGTTAAATGCTGTAGCAGGGACCAGTGTCAGTATTTGACAAAATATCTGTCTAAATCAAGTTGGAAAAGTATAAAATTTTACTTGCTCAGATATTCAGAGATGAAACAGTAGATCAGACTGGTAGCACTTGAACGAACTGTAAGCTCAAACACACACACACACACACACAGTGTTAAATGCTGTAGCGGGGACCAGTGTCAGTATTTGACAAAATATCTGGCTAAATCAAGTTGGAAAAGTATAAAAACTTACTTGCTCAGATATTCGGAGATGAAACAGTAGATCAGACTGGTAGCACTTGAACGAACTGTAAGCTGAAACACACACACACACAGTGTTAAATGCTGTAGCGGGGACCAGTGTCAGTATTTGACAAAATATCTGGCTAAATCAAGTTGGAAAAGTATAAAATCTTACTTGAACGAACTGTAAGCTAAAACACACACACAGTGTTAAATGCTGTAGCGGGGACCAGTGTCAGTATTTGACAAAATATCTGGCTAAATCAAGTTGGAAAAGTATAAAATCTTACTTGAACGAACTGTAAGCTAAAACACACACACAGCGTTAAATGCTGTAGCGGGGACCAGTGTCAGTATTTGACAAAATATCTGGCTAAATCAAGTTGGAAAAGTATAAAATCTTACTTGCTCAGATATTCGGAGATGAAACAGTAGATCAGACTGGTAGCACTTGAACGAACTGTAAGCTGAAACACACACAGTGTTAAATGCTGTAGCGGGGACCAGTGTCACACACGTGTTTGACAAAATATCTGGCTAAATAAAGTTGGAAAAGTATAAAATCTTACTTACTCAGATATTCAGAGATGAAACAGTAGATCAGACTGGTAGCACTTGAACGAACTGTAAGCTGAAACACACACACAGTGTTAAATGCTGTAGCGGGGAACAGTGTCACACACGTATTTGACAAAATATCTGGCTAAATCAAGTTGGAAAAGTATAAAATCTTACTTGCTCAGATAGTCAGATATGAAACAGTAGATCAGACTGGTAGCACTTGAACGAACTGTAAGCTGAAACACACACACACAGTGTTAAATGCTGTAGCGGGGACCAGTGTCACACACGTATTTGACAAAATATCTGGCTAAATCGAGTTGGAAAAGTATAAAATCTTACTTGCTCAGATATTCGGAGATGAAACAGTAGATCAGACTCGTAGCACTTGAATGAACTGTAAGCTGAAACACACACACACACACAGTGTTAAATGCTGTAGCGGGGACCAGTGTCAGTATTTGACAAAATATCTGGCTAAATCAAGTTGGAAAAGTATAAAATCTTACTTGCTCAGATATTTGGAGATGACACAGTAGATCAGACTGGTAGCACTTGAACGAACTGTAAGCTGAAACACACACACAGTCTTAAATGCTGTAGCGGGGACCAGTGTCAGTATTTGACAAAATATCTGGCTAAATCAAGTTGGAAAAGTATAAAATCTTACTTGAACGAACTGTAAGCTAAAACACACACACAGTTTTAAATGCTGTAGCGGGGACCAGTGTCAGTATTTGACAAAATATCTGGCTAAATCAAGTTGGAAAAGTATAAAATCTTACTTGAACGAACTGTAAGCTAAAACACACACACAGTGTTAAATGCTGTAGCGGGGACCAGTGTCAGTATTTGACAAAATATCTGGCTAAATCAAGTTGGAAAAGTATAAAATCTTACTTGAACGAACTGTAAGCTAAAACACACACACAGCGTTAAATGCTGTAGCGGGGACCAGTGTCAGTATTTGACAAAATATCTGGCTAAATCAAGTTGGAAAAGTATAAAATCTTACTTGCTCAGATATTCGGAGATGAAACAGTAGATCAGACTGGTAGCACTTGAACGAACTGTAAGCTGAAACACACACACAGTGTTAAATGCTGTAGCGGGGACCAGTGTCACACACGTGTTTGACAAAATATCTGGCTAAATAAAGTTGGAAAAGTATAAAATCTTACTTACTCAGATATTCAGAGATGAAACAGTAGATCAGACTGGTAGCACTTGAACGAACTGTAAGCTGAAACACACACACAGTGTTAAATGCTGTAGCGGGGAACAGTGTCACACACGTATTTGACAAAATATCTGGCTAAATCAAGTTGGAAAAGTATAAAATCTTACTTGCTCAGATAGTCAGATATGAAACAGTAGATCAGACTGGTAGCACTTGAACGAACTGTAAGCTGAAACACACACACACAGTGTTAAATGCTGTAGCGGGGACCAGTGTCACACACGTATTTGACAAAATATCTGGCTAAATCGAGTTGGAAAAGTATAAAATCTTACTTGCTCAGATATTCGGAGATGAAACAGTAGATCAGACTCGTAGCACTTGAATGAACTGTAAGCTGAAACACACACACACACACAGTGTTAAATGCTGTAGCGGGGACCAGTGTCAGTATTTGACAAAATATCTGGCTAAATCAAGTTGGAAAAGTATAAAATCTTACTTGCTCAGATATTCGGAGATGACACAGTAGATCAGACTGGTAGCACTTGAACGAACTGTAAGCTGAAACACACACACAGTCTTAAATGCTGTAGCGGGGACCAGTGTCAGTATTTGACAAAATATCTGGCTAAATCAAGTTGGAAAAGTATAAAATCTTACTTGAACGATCTGTAAGCTAAAACACACACACAGTTTTAAATGCTGTAGCGGGGACCAGTGTCAGTATTTGACAAAATATCTGGCTAAATCAAGTTGGAAAAGTATAAAATCTTACTTGAACGAACTGTAAGCTAAAACACACACACAGTTTTAAATGCTGTAGCGGGGACCAGTGTCAGTATTTGACAAAATATCTGGCTAAATCAAGTTGGAAAAGTATAAAATCTTACTTGAACGAACTGTAAGCTAAAACACACACACAGCGTTAAATGCTGTAGCGGGGACCAGTGTCAGTATTTGACTAAATATCTGGCTAAAAAAAGTTGGAAAAGTATAAAAACTTACTTGCTCAGATATTCGGAGATGAAACAGTAGATCAGACTGGTAGCACTTGAACGAACTGTAAGCTGAAACACACACACACACACACACACAGTGTTAAATGCTGTAGCGGGGAACAGTGTCACACACGTATTTGACAAAATATCTGGCTAAATCAAGTTGGAAAAGTATAAAATCTTACTTGCTCAGATAGTCAGATATGAAACAGTAGATCAGACTGGTAGCACTTGAACGAACTGTAAGCTGAAACACACACACACAGTGTTAAATGCTGTAGCGGGGACCAGTGTCACACACGTATTTGACAAAATATCTGGCTAAATCGAGTTGGAAAAGTATAAAATCTTACTTGCTCAGATATTCGGAGATGAAACAGTAGATCAGACTCGTAGCACTTGAATGAACTGTAAGCTGAAACACACACACACACACAGTGTTAAATGCTGTAGCGGGGACCAGTGTCAGTATTTGACAAAATATCTGGCTAAATCAAGTTGGAAAAGTATAAAATCTTACTTGCTCAGATATTCGGAGATGACACAGTAGATCAGACTGGTAGCACTTGAACGAACTGTAAGCTGAAACACACACACACACACAGTCTTAAATGCTGTAGCGGGGACCAGTGTCAGTATTTGACAAAATATCTGGCTAAATCAAGTTGGAAAAGTATAAAATCTTACTTGAACGATCTGTAAGCTAAAACACACACACAGTTTTAAATGCTGTAGCGGGGACCAGTGTCAGTATTTGACAAAATATCTGGCTAAATCAAGTTGGAAAAGTATAAAATCTTACTTGAACGAACTGTAAGCTAAAACACACACAGTTTTAAATGCTGTAGCGGGGACCAGTGTCAGTATTTGACAAAATATCTGGCTAAATCAAGTTGGAAAAGTATAAAATCTTACTTGCTCAGATATTCGGAGATGAAACAGTAGATCAGACTGGTAGCACTTGAACGAACTGTAAGCTGAAACACACACACAGTGTTAAATGCTGTAGCGGGGACCAGTGTCACACACGTGTTTGACAAAATATCTGGCTAAATCAAGTTGGAAAAGTATAAAATCTTACTTACTCAGATATTCAGAGATGAAACAGTAGATCAGACTGGTAGCACTTGAACGAACTGTAAGCTGAAACACACACACAGTGTTAAATGCTGTAGCGGGGACCAGTGTCAGTATTTGACAAAATATCTGGCTAAATCAAGTTGGAAAAGTATAAAATCTTACTTGCTCAGATATTCGGAGATGAAACAGTAGATCAGACTGGTAGCACTTGAACGAACTGTAAGCTGAAACACACACACAGTGTTAAATGCTGTAGCGGGGACCAGTGTCACACACGTGTTTGACAAAATATCTGGCTAAATCAAGTTGGAAAAGTATAAAATCTTACTTACTCAGATATTCAGAGATGAAACAGTAGATCAGACTGGTAGCACTTGAACGAACTGTAAGCTGAAACACACAAACAGTGTTAAATGCTGTAGTGGGGACCAGTGTCAGTATTTGACAAAATATCTGGCTAAATCAAGTTGGAAAAGTATAAAATCTTACTTGCTCAGATATTCGGAGATGAAACAGTAGATCAGACTGGTAGCACTTGAACGAACTGTAAGCTTAAACACACACACACACACACACACACACAGTGTTAAATGCTGTAGCGGGGACCAGTGTCAGTATTTGACAAAATATCTGGCTAAATCAAGTTGGAAAAGTATAAAATCTTACTTGCTCAGATATTCGGAGATGAAACAGTAGATCAGACTGGTAGCACTTGAACGAACTGTAAACTGAAACACACACACACAGTGTTAAATGCTGTAGCGGGGACCAGTGTCACACACGTATTTGACAAAATATCTGGCTAAATCAAGTTGGAAAAGTATAAAATCTTACTTGCTCAGATAGTCGGAGATGAAACAGTAGATCAGACTGGTAGCACTTGAACGAACTGTAAGCTTAAACACACACACACACAGTGTTAAATGCTGTAGCGGGGACCAGTGTCACACACGTGTTTGACAAAATATCTGGCTAAATCAAGTTGGAAAAGTATAAAATCTTACTTGCTCAGATATTCGGAGATGAAACAGTAGATCAGACTGGTAGCACTTGAACGAACTGTAAGCTGAAACACACACACACACACAGTGTTAAATGCTGTAGCGGGGACCAGTGTCAGTATTTGACAAAATATCTGGCTAAATCAAGTTGGAAAAGTATAAAATCTTACTTGCTCAGATATTCGGAGATGAAACAGTAGATCAGACTGGTAGCACTTGAACGAACTGTAAGCTGAAACACACACACACACACTGTTAAATGCTGTAGCGGGGACCAGTGTCACACACGTGTTTGACAAAATATCTGGCTAAATCAAGTTGGAAAAGTATAAAATCTTACTTACTCAGATATTCAGAGATGAAACAGTAGATCAGACTGGTAGCACTTGAACGAACTGTAAGCTGAAACACACACACAGTGTTAAATGCTGTAGCGGGGACCAGTGTCAGTATTTGACAAAATATCTGGCTAAATCAAGTTGGAAAAGTATAAAATCTTACTTGCTCAGATATTCGGAGATGAAACAGTAGATCAGACTGGTAGCACTTGAACGAACTGTAAGCTGAAACACACACACAGTGTTAAATGCTGTAGCGGGGACCAGTGTCAGTATTTGACAATATCTGGCTAAATAAAGTTGGAAAAGTATAAAATCTTACTTGCTCATATTCGGAGATGAAACCGTATATCAGACTGGTAGCACTTGAACGAACTGTAAGCTGAAACACACACACACACACACAGTGTTAAATGCTGTAGCGGAGACCAGTGTCACACACGTGTTTGACAAAATATCTGGCTAAATCAAGTTGGAAAAGTATAAAATCTTACTTACTCAGATATTCAGAGATGAAACAGTAGATCAGACTGGTAGCACTTGAACGAACTGTAAGCTGAAACACACACACACACACAGTGTTAAATGCTGTAGCGGAGACCAGTGTCACACACGTGTTTGACAAAATATCTGGCTAAATCAAGTTGGAAAAGTATAAAATCTTACTTGCTCAGATAGTCGGAGATGAAACAGTAGATCAGACTGGTAGCACTTGAACGAACTGTAAGCTGAAACACACACACAGTGTTAAATGCTGTAGCGGGGACCAGTGTCAGTATTTGACAAAATATCTGGCTAAATAAAGTTGGAAAAGTATCAAATCTTACTTGCTCAGATATTCGGAGATGAAACAGTAGATCAGACTGGTAGCACTTGAACGAACTGTAAGCTGAAACACACACTCACACACAGTGTTAAATGCTGTAGCGGGGACCAGTGTCACACACGTGTTTTCCAACTTGATTTAGCCAGATATTTTGTCAAACACGTGTGTGACACTGGTCCCCGCTACAGCATTTAACACTGTGTGTGTGTCTCAGCTTACAGTTCGTTCAAGTGCTACCAGTCTGATCTACTGTTTCATCTCTGAATATCTGAGTAAGTAAGATTTTATACTTTTCCAACTTGATTTAGCCAGATATTTTGTCAAAGTATAAAATCTTACTTACTCAGATATTCAGAGATGAAACAGTAGATCAGACTGGTAGCACTTGAACGAACTGTAAGCTGAAACACACACACAGTGTTAAATGCTGTAGCGGGGACCAGTGTCAGTATTTGACAAAATATCTGGCTAAATCAAGTTGGAAAAGTATAAAATCTTACTTGAACGAACTGTAAGCTAAAACACACACACAGTTTTAAATGCTGTAGCGGGGACCAGTGTCAGTATTTGACAAAATATCTGGCTAAATCAAGTTGGAAAAGTATAAAATCTTACTTGAACAAACTGTAAGCTAAAACACACACACAGTGTTAAATGCTGTAGCAGGGACCAGTGTCAGTATTTGACAGAATATCTGGCTAAATAAAGTTGGAAAAGTATAAAATCTTACTTACTCAGATATTCGGAGATGAAACAGTAGATCAGACTGGTAGCACTTGAACGAACTGTAAGCTGAAACACACACACACACAGTGTTAAATGCTGTAGCGGGGACCAGTGTCACACACGTATTTGACAAAATATCTGGCTAAATCAAGTTGGAAAATTATAAAAACTTACTTGCTCAGATATTCGGAGATGAAACAGTAGATCAGACTGGTAGCACTTGAACGAACTGTAAGCTGAAACACACACACACACAGTGTTAAATGCTGTAGCGGGGACCAGTGTCAGTATTTGACAAAATATCTGGCTAAATCAAGTTGGAAAAGTATAAAATCTTACTTACTCAGATATTCGGAGATGAAACAGTAGATCAGACTGGTAGCACTTGAACGAACTGTAAGCTGAAACACACACACACACACAGTGTTAAATGCTGTAGTGGGGACCAGTGTCAGTATTTGACAAAGTATCTTGCTAAATCAAGTTGGAAAAGTATAAAATCTTACTTGCTCAGATATTCGGAGATGAAACAGTAGATCAGACTGGTAGCACTTGAACGAACTGTAAGCTGAAACACACACACAGTGTTAAATGCTGTAGCGGGGACCAGTGTCAGTATTTGACAAAATATCTGGCTAAATCAAGTTGGAAAAGTATAAAATCTTACTTGAACGAACTGTAAGCTAAAACACACACACAGTTTTAAATGCTGTAGCGGGGACCAGTGTCAGTATTTGACAAAATATCTGGCTAAATCAAGTTGGAAAAGTATAAAATCTTACTTGAACAAACTGTAAGCTAAAACACACACACAGTGTTAAATGCTGTAGCGGGGACCAGTGTCAGTATTTGACAAAATATCTGGCTAAATCAAGTTGGAAAAGTATAAAATCTTACTTGAACAAACTGTAAGCTAAAACACACACACAGTGTTAAATGCTGTAGCAGGGACCAGTGTCAGTATTTGACAGAATATCTGGCTAAATAAAGTTGGAAAAGTATAAAATCTTACTTACTCAGATATTCGGAGATGAAACAGTAGATCAGACTGGTAGCACTTGAACGAACTGTAAGCTGAAACACACACACAGCGTTAAATGCTGTAGCGGGGACCAGTGTCAGTATTTGACAAAATATCTGGCTAAATCAAGTTGGAAAAGTATAAAATCTTACTTGCTCAGATATTCAGAGATGAAACAGTAGATCAGACTGGTAGCACTTGAACGAACTGTAAGCTGAAACACACACACAGTGTTAAATGCTGTAGCGGGGACCAGTGTCACACACGTGTTTGACAAAATATCTGGCTAAATCAAGTTGGAAAAGTATAAAATCTTACTTACTCAGATATTCAGAGATGAAACAGTAGATCAGACTGGTAGCACTTGAACGAACTGTAAGCTGAAACACACACACACAGTGTTAAATGCTGTAGCAGGGACCAGTGTCAGTATTTGACAAAATATCTGTCTAAATCAAGTTGGAAAAGTATAAAATTTTACTTGCTCAGATATTCAGAGATGAAACAGTAGATCAGACTGGTAGCACTTGAACGAACTGTAAGCTCAAACACACACACACACACACAGTGTTAAATGGTGTAGTGGGGACCAGTGTCAGTATTTGACAAAATATCTGGCTAAATCAAGTTGGAAAAGTATAAAATTTTACTTGCTCAGATATTCGGAGATGAAACAGTAGATCAGACTGGTAGCACTTGAACGAACTGTAAGCTGAAACACACACACACACAGTGTTAAATGCTGTAGCAGGGACCAGTGTCAGTATTTGACAAAATATCTGTCTAAATCAAGTTGGAAAAGTATAAAATTTTACTTGCTCAGATATTTGGAGATGAAACAGTAGATCAGACTGGTAGCACTTGAACGAACTGTAAGCTGAAACACACACACACACACACAGTGTTAAATGCTGTAGCGGGGACCAGTGTCAGTATTTGACAAAATATCTGGCTAAATCAAGTTGGAAAAGTATAAAAACTTACTTGCTCAGATATTCGGAGATGAAACAGTAGATCAGACTGGTAGCACTTGAACGAACTGTAAGCTGAAACACACACACACACACAGTGTTAAATGCTGTAGCGGGGACCAGTGTCAGTATTTGACAAAATATCTGGCTAAATCAAGTTGGAAAAGTATAAAATCTTACTTGAACGAACTGTAAGCTAAAACACACACACAGTGTTAAATGCTGTAGCGGGGACCAGTGTCAGTATTTGACAAAATATCTGGCTAAATCAAGTTGGAAAAGTATAAAATCTTACTTGAACGAACTGTAAGCTAAAACACACACACAGCGTTAAATGCTGTAGCGGGGAACAGTGTCACACACGTATTTGACAAAATATCTGGCTAAATCAAGTTGGAAAAGTATAAAATCTTACTTGCTCAGATAGTCAGATATGAAACAGTAGATCAGACTGGTAGCACTTGAACGAACTGTAAGCTGAAACACACACACACACAGTGTTAAATGCTGTAGCGGGGACCAGTGTCACACACGTATTTGACAAAATATCTGGCTAAATCGAGTTGGAAAAGTATAAAATCTTACTTGCTCAGATATTCGGAGATGAGTCAAGTCAAGTCAAGTCATCTTCATTTATATAGCGCTTTTAACAATGTAGATTGTCTCAAAGCAGCTTTACAGAGATAAGCGTATAATTTAAGGTAACAGAGATTGTTTCGGCTTTACAGCAGAGTTAAGTTATTTCCATCTAAAGTTAGTTTTAATTGATTTGGTTCTGTCGCAATGATCATTTGTTATTAAATTAGGGGCCGCTAAGACGACACCATTCTCTCTACACAGACTTTAAACGCGAACCTGTGAGAAACGCTGATGGCGGTCACATGCGCATTTAGAATGGGTTCTATAGTTATGTGCGTTAGAATATACGCAGGTTTGGAATTCCCTACAAGCCAAGCCTAAACAAAATACTTGTATTTCCTTATAAATTTTGATAAGGAATTTTATTTTATTTGTTGCTTTGGGGTAGGACCGCAAGACGAATTTTCCCGACAACGCCTTATCTGTAGAGTGGTAGTGGGATCCTCCATAGGGAGAGACTAGTTGGCACTTCAGCACTGCGTTGTCATCGGTCCAGGTGAAGGTCCTTCGTCAGATCTGGATACGGCCTGGATCCGGCAGGCTGCAGGAAAAACCTTGGGATAAACACAGACACTAAAATTAGCGTAGATGCCATTCTTCTCATGATGTAACGAGTACATCAGGATTTTTGGGAAGTGTTCCCGGTTCCGGCTGACCTAATCTATGCAGCATAACATTAAATTATAGAAGTCTATAATGTATTATGTGAAAGCTAGGTCAAAGAGATGTGTCTTTAATCTGGCTTTGAACTGACAGAGTGTGTCTGCTTCCCGGACAATGGTAGGAAGACTGTTCCAGAGTTTTGGTGCTAAATAGGAAATGGATCTACCGCCAGCAGTGGATTTTGATATTCTAGGTATAATCAACTGGCCGGAATTTTGAGATCGTAATAGACGTGACGGACTATAATGCGTTAAGAGCTCGCTCAAGTACTGCGGAGCTAAACCATTCAGTGCTTTGTAAGTAATCAGCAATATTTTAAAATTTATGCGATGTTTAATAGGGAGCCAGTGCAGTTTTGACAGAACTGGGCTAATATGGTCATACTTCCTGGTTCTGGTAAGAACTCGAGCTGCTGCGTTTTGGACCAGCTGTAGTTTGTTTATTAAGCGTGCAGGGCAACCACCCAGTAGAGCATTACAATAATCTAGCCTTGAGGTCATGAACGCATGAACTAATTGTTCCGCATTTGTCAATGAGAGCATATGACGTAATTTAGATATATTTTTAAGATGGAAAAATGCAGTTTTACAGATACTAGACACGTGACTTTCAAATGAAAGATTGGTATCAAAGAGCACACCCAGGTTCCTAACCAACGACGAAGACTTAACAGAGCAGCCATCAAGTGTTAGACAGTATTCTAGATTATTACGTGAGGAAGTTTTTTGTCCAATAATTAGAAACTCTGTTTTTTCAGAATTTAGAAGTAGGAAATTACAAGTCATCCAATTTTTTATATCCGCTATGCATTCCGTTAATTTTGTGAATTGATAAGTTTCGTTAGGTTTTGAAGAAATATAGAGCTGAGTATCGTCAGCATAACAGTGAAAGCTAATTCCATGTTTCCTAATGATATCTCCTAATGGTAGCATGTACAGAGTGAACAGCAGCGGTCCTAATACTGAGCCTTGTGGTACGCCATACTTAACCTGTGATCGATGAGACATCTCATCATTTACTGCTACAAACTGATAACGGTCAGATAAGTATGATTTAAACCATGCTAGTGCATTTCCTGTAATGCCAACATAATGTTCTAATCTATTTAAAAGAACGTTGTGGTCGATGGTGTCAAATGCAGCGCTAAGATCGAGTAACACTAATAGAGAGATACAACCACGATCGGATGATAAGAGCAAATCATTTGTGACTCTAACGAGAGCTGTTTCGGTACTATGGTACGGTCTAAATCCGGACTGGAAATCCTCGCAGATATCATTTCTTTCAAGAAAGGAACACAGTTGTGAGGATACTGCCTTTTCTAATATCTTTGACAGAAAAGGTAGATTCGAGATCGGCCTGTAATTGACTAATTCTGAAGGATCAAGTTGCGTTTTTTTAACAAGCGGTTTAATCAAAGCCAGCTTAAAGTTTTTTGGTACGTATCCTAGAGACAAAGACGAATTAATGATATTAAGAAGAGGATCTATGACCTCTGGAAGTATTTCTTTCAGTAGCTTAGTCGGTATAGGGTCTAACATACATGTTGTAGATTTAGATGATTTAATGAGTTTAGTAAATTCTTCCTCTCCTATAGCAACGAATGAATCAAATTTTTCCTCAGGGAGACTACAATGCACTGCCTGATGCGATACTGTAGTAGACGGTTGCATAGTTATAATTTTGTCCCTGATATTATCAATCTTATAAGTGAAGAAGTTCATAAAGTCATTACTGCTGTGTTGCTTGGAAACTTCGGTGCTTGAAGCTTTATTTTTCGTTAGTTTAGCCACCGTTTCAAATAAATACCTAGGATTATGTTTATTTTCTTCTAATAGGGTTGAAAAATAAGCAGATCTAGCAGCTTTTAAAGCCTCTCTGTAAGTAATTGAGCTCTCTTTCCATGAAATGCGAAATACCGCTAGTTTTGTTTTCTTCCAGTTGCGCTCCATTTTTCTGGCTGCTCTCTTAAGGGCCCGAGTGTGCTCGTTGTACCACGGCGTTGGACTATTTTCTTTAATCTTCTTTAAGCGCAACGGAGCAACAGTGTCTAAAGTGCTGGAAAAGAGAGAGTTAAACGTTTCTGTTGTAATATCTAGTTCTTCTAAGCTATCTGAGATGCTGAGATGATGAAACTGATTAGGAAGATTATTAATAAAGCAATCTTTAGTAGCAGAAGTGATAGGTCTCACATATTTGAAACACGGAGTCGGCTTTGCAGCCTTGGCTAAATGCAAATTACACGAGACTAGATAATGATCTGAGATGTCATCGCTCTGCTGCAGAATTTCAACGGCATCCACATCTATTCCGTGTGATAATATTAGATCTAGAGTATGATTTCGACGATGAGTAGGTCCTGACACGTGTTGTCTAACTCCAATTGAATTTACAATGTCTTTAAATGCCAATCCCAATGCATCTTTTTCATTATCGATGTGTATATTAAAATCACTAACAATTAGTACTTTATCTGCAGTCAATATTAATTCTGATAGAAAGTCCGCAAATTCTTTGATAAAGTCTGTATGGTGCCCTGGTGGCCTGTATACAGTAGCCAGCACAAATCTCAAACGTGATTTATCGTTTACACTATATATTTTTACATTAAGCACCAATGCTTCAAAAGAATTATATTTAAAACTTGATTTCTTAGTGGTTTTGAAACTATTACTATAGATTACAGCAACACCACCCCCTTTGCGTTTCAGACGAGGCTCATGTTTATAACAGTAATCTTGCGGGGTTGATTCATTTAAAGTAATGTAATCGTTTGGTTTTAGCCAGGTTTCTGTCAAACACAGCACATCTAGGTTATTATCTGAAATCATATCATTAACAATGAGTGCTTTTGAAGTAAGCGATCGAATATTCAGCAACCCAAGCTTTAGCATTTGCTCATCTGTATTATAGCTGTTTTTTATTTGTTGAACATCAATTAAATTTTTAACCTTAGTTGGGTTTAAACGTTTTTTGGATTTCCAAATTCGGGGAACAGACACAGTCTCTATATGATGATATCTAGGTGAAAGAGGCTCTATGTGATGGGATTTATCTGACCTTGGTGACGAGAGGCCGCTAGCAGACAGTCGGTTAAGCCAGTCTGTCTGCTTCCTGACCTGAGCCCCAGATTGTCATGTTTGAGCTCTAAGACTATGAGCCATATTACTAGAGAGAAGAGCAGCACCATCCCAGGAGGGATGAATACCATCTCTTTTCAACAGGTCAAGTTTGCCCCAAAAACTTTTCCAATTGCCTATGAATTCTATATTATTAAGCGGACACCACTTAGACAGCCAACCGTTAAGCGAACACAATCTACTAACTATCTCATCACTCCTGCGAACAGGAAGGGGGCCAGAGCAAATTACAGTCCTTGACATCGTACTTGCAAGTTCACACACCTCTTTAATATTAATTTTGGTGATCTCCGACTGGCGGAGTCGAACATCATTAGTGCCGACATGAATAATGATCTTAGAGAATTTACGATTAGCATTAGCCAGCACTTTTAAATTTGCTTTGATGTCAGGCGCTCTGGCTCCCGGCAAACATGTGACTATGGTGGTTGGTGTCTCTATTTTCACGTTCCGTGTAATAGAATCGCCAATAACTAGGGCACAATCATTCTCAGTGGGTGTTTCACTGAGCGGGGCAAATCGATTTGTTATGGTAATCGGAACGGAAGAGTGGTTTTTAGATCCGCGACTAGAGCGATCCCTCACTGTCACCCATTTGCCCGGCTGCACAGGCTCTACTTCAGCCAGAACCGACTCATGTAAAGTGTGCACTATTCTATGCGCATCCAAAACATCTAAAGCACTAGCACTCTTACTATCCTCAATTAAAGTTTGGATGCGTGTTTCTGACACAGTAGATCAGACTGGTAGCACTTGAACGAACTGTAAGCTGAAACACACACACAGTCTTAAATGCTGTAGCGGGGACCAGTGTCAGTATTTGACAAAATATCTGGCTAAATCAAGTTGGAAAAGTATAAAATCTTACTTGAACGAACTGTAAGCTAAAACACACACAGTTTTAAATGCTGTAGCGGGGACCAGTGTCAGTATTTGACAAAATATCTGGCTAAATCAAGTTGGAAAAGTATAAAATCTTACTTGAACGAACTGTAAGCTAAAACACACACACAGCGTTAAATGCTGTAGCGGGGACCAGTGTCAGTATTTGACTAAATATCTGGCTAAAAAAAGTTGGAAAAGTATAAAAACTTACTTGCTCAGATATTCGGAGATGAAACAGTAGATCAGACTGGTAGCACTTGAACGAACTGTAAGCTGAAACACACACACACACACAGTGTTAAATGCTGTAGCGGGGAACAGTGTCACACACGTATTTGACAAAATATCTGGCTAAATCAAGTTGGAAAAGTATAAAATCTTACTTGCTCAGATAGTCAGATATGAAACAGTAGATCAGACTGGTAGCACTTGAACGAACTGTAAGCTGAAACACACACACACAGTGTTAAATGCTGTAGCGGGGACCAGTGTCACACACGTATTTGACAAAATATCTGGCTAAATCGAGTTGGAAAAGTATAAAATCTTACTTGCTCAGATATTCGGAGATGAAACAGTAGATCAGACTCGTAGCACTTGAATGAACTGTAAGCTGAAACACACACACACACACAGTGTTAAATGCTGTAGCGGGGACCAGTGTCAGTATTTGACAAAATATCTGGCTAAATCAAGTTGGAAAAGTATAAAATCTTACTTGCTCAGATATTCGGAGATGACACAGTAGATCAGACTGGTAGCACTTGAACGAACTGTAAGCTGAAACACACACACACAGTCTTAAATGCTGTAGCGGGGACCAGTGTCAGTATTTGACAAAATATCTGGCTAAATCAAGTTGGAAAAGTATAAAATCTTACTTGAACGATCTGTAAGCTAAAACACACACACAGTTTTAAATGCTGTAGCGGGGACCAGTGTCAGTATTTGACAAAATATCTGGCTAAATCAAGTTGGAAAAGTATAAAATCTTACTTGAACGAACTGTAAGCTAAAACACACACAGTTTTAAATGCTGTAGCGGGGACCAGTGTCAGTATTTGACAAAATATCTGGCTAAATCAAGTTGGAAAAGTATAAAATCTTACTTGCTCAGATATTCGGAGATGAAACAGTAGATCAGACTGGTAGCACTTGAACGAACTGTAAGCTGAAACACACACACAGTGTTAAATGCTGTAGCGGGGACCAGTGTCACACACGTGTTTGACAAAATATCTGGCTAAATCAAGTTGGAAAAGTATAAAATCTTACTTACTCAGATATTCAGAGATGAAACAGTAGATCAGACTGGTAGCACTTGAACGAACTGTAAGCTGAAACACACACACAGTGTTAAATGCTGTAGCGGGGACCAGTGTCAGTATTTGACAAAATATCTGGCTAAATCAAGTTGGAAAAGTATAAAATCTTACTTGCTCAGATATTCGGAGATGAAACAGTAGATCAGACTGGTAGCACTTGAACGAACTGTAAGCTGAAACACACACACAGTGTTAAATGCTGTAGCGGGGACCAGTGTCACACACGTGTTTGACAAAATATCTGGCTAAATCAAGTTGGAAAAGTATAAAATCTTACTTACTCAGATATTCAGAGATGAAACAGTAGATCAGACTGGTAGCACTTGAACGAACTGTAAGCTGAAACACACACACAGTGTTAAATGCTGTAGTGGGGACCAGTGTCAGTATTTGACAAAATATCTGGCTAAATCAAGTTGGAAAAGTATAAAATCTTACTTGCTCAGATATTCGGAGATGAAACAGTAGATCAGACTGGTAGCACTTGAACGAACTGTAAGCTGAAACACACACACACACACACACACAGTGTTAAATGCTGTAGTGGGGACCAGTGTCAGTATTTGACAAAATATCTGGCTAAATCAAGTTGGAAAAGTATAAAATCTTACTTGCTCAGATATTCGGAGATGAAACAGTAGATCAGACTGGTAGCACTTGAACGAACTGTAAGCTTAAACACACACACACACACACAGTGTTAAATGCTGTAGCGGGGACCAGTGTCAGTATTTGACAAAATATCTGGCTAAATCAAGTTGGAAAAGTATAAAATCTTACTTGCTCAGATATTCGGAGATGAAACAGTAGATCAGACTGGTAGCACTTGAACGAACTGTAAGCTGAAACACACACACACACACAGTGTTAAATGCTGTAGTGGGGACCAGTGTCAGTATTTGACAAAATATCTGGCTAAATCAAGTTGGAAAAGTATAAAATCTTACTTGCTCAGATATTCGGAGATGAAACAGTAGATCAGACTGGTAGCACTTGAACGAACTGTAAGCTTAAACACACACACACACACACAGTGTTAAATGCTGTAGCGGGGACCAGTGTCAGTATTTGACAAAATATCTGGCTAAATCAAGTTGGAAAAGTATAAAATCTTACTTGCTCAGATATTCGGAGATGAAACAGTAGATCAGACTGGTAGCACTTGAACGAACTGTAAACTGAAACACACACACACACACACACAGTGTTAAATGCTGTAGCGGGGACCAGTGTCACACACGTATTTGACAAAATATCTGGCTAAATCAAGTTGGAAAAGTATAAAATCTTACTTGCTCAGATAGTCGGAGATGAAACAGTAGATCAGACTGGTAGCACTTGAACGAACTGTAAGCTTAAACACACACACACACAGTGTTAAATGCTGTAGCGGGGACCAGTGTCAGTATTTGACAAAATATCTGGCTAAATCAAGTTGGAAAAGTATAAAATCTTACTTGCTCAGATATTCGGAGATGAAACAGTAGATCAGACTGGTAGCACTTGAACGAACTGTAAACTGAAACACACACACACACACAGTGTTAAATGCTGTAGCGGGGACCAGTGTCACACACGTATTTGACAAAATATCTGGCTAAATCAAGTATAAAATTTTACTTGCTCAGATATTCGGAGTTGAAACAGTAGATCAGACTGGTAGCACTTGAACGAACTGTAAGCTGAAACACACACAGTGTTAAATGCTGTAGCGGAGACCAGTGTCACACACGTATTTGACAAAATATCTGGCTAAATCAAGTTGGAAAAGTATAAAATCTTACTTACTCAGATATTCGGAGATGAAACAGTAGATCAGACTGGTAGCACTTGAACGAACTGTAAGCTGAAACACACACACACACACACACACAGTGTTAAATGCTGTAGTGGGGACCAGTGTCAGTATTTGACAAAATATCTGGCTAAATCAAGTTGGAAAAGTATAAAATCTTACTTGAACGAACTGTAAGCTAAAACACACACACACACACACACACACAATGCACAGGTCAAATAGACATATATTCAGTCTGTCCAAAGGTTGACAACACAGTATCCCACCGGTCACAATTGTGACCGATCATATAACACACTTTTTCACACACTTTTCCATGAACATTTCTAAAAATTATGATTGATTGTTTCAAAGGGATACTAATGACACATGATTTGGATATTTTTGTGTCTGGGAAAAATTTGGGATTAAACGGGTTAATGTTACAGGCCCCGCGCAGAAGGCCAGGTAACGTTAGAGAGACAGTTCTGCAAAATAAGTGCATCCGATCTTTATATGTATAACTTAAACCAAACACAAATAAAAGTAAACTCATAATGAACACTATAATCTTGTAACTGGAGTCAATTTGAATCGAATTAAACGCATTTCACAATCACCTCGAGTGTTACAGCGTTCACAAAATTGCGGACAGTCTGCATAGACCTATATTCAACATATTCACAACCCCGAACGTCATTAACGTTACCCGAAATATCTGCGGTATGAACATATACATTTACATTACAGATCTCGTGTGCATATTATCAAGTTGTTGTAACAATAGTACCTGCAAAATAACAGGAGTCAGTCAAATGAAACCGGAGACACCGCGTCACGTCATCCTCAGCAGATGCGAGGGCGCAGGCGCACACAGAGTCCTGCTTTCAGTTTCAAAATAGTCCCGGTTTCTCACCACAAAAGACTATATTCTTACACTAATCCTGTAATGATTTACTTTCAAGTCCCACATCTCCGCATGAATAAAAATAAACTTTTGCTTAATGTATAACACCTAAAAAAAATGTTATGCAGACCAAATAAGCAGGCTATCCGTGCTGATAACAGCTAAATGGCTAACGTTAGCTACGGTGTTAGCCAAACAACCAACTAGCCTCGACATCGACAATATACAGATAGTAATTCAATAGTTAACGCAACACAGACAATGTGAATTAGAGATGTAGCGTACACATACCTTTTATTATTTGTTTGCCTCGCTGGATGATCAGTCAGGTTCTCTGCTGTGACGAGCGCTCGGTGTGTGGACTCTGGTGACGATATGATGACGTTCGAAGCACAAACAACCCACGTGCTGGGTCAAACGAGATAATGTTGGGTTGATGGATTTTGACTCAACACATGAGTTGCACAAAATAACGCAACTTCCATATAAATAATAAAGAAAAATAAAATAAATAATGTTTTAATAGGGTAAAACATTTCATAACCCAGCGGTTGGGTAGATAAAATAACCCAGCATTTTTTTAGAGTGTAGAAAAAAATAAAGGATTTACAGCTGGCTATATATATATATATATATATATATATATATATATATATATAAAAATAATATATTTTAAAATGTAATTTATTTTTGTGATGCAAAGCTGAATTTTCATCAGCAAGTACTCCAGTCTTTGGTGTCTTATGATCCTTCAGAAATCATTCTAATATGATGATTTGATACTCAGTTATTATCAATGATGGAAACAGTTCTGCTGCTTAATATTTTTTTTGGAATACTTTTTCAGGATTCATTGACGAGTAAAAAGTTAACAGCATTTATTCATAAAAACAGCATTTATTCAAAATAAAAACATTTCTAACAATATAAATCATTACCATCACCTTTTATCAATTTAACGCATTCTTGTTGAATTAAAGTACTAATTTCTTTAAAAAAAATAGTTATTGTTCCCAAACTTTTGAACGGTAGTGTATATTGTTACAAAAGATTTCTATTCTAAATAAATACAGTTCTTTTTAACTTTTTATTCATCAAATAATCCTGAAAAAAGTAGCTCAGGTTATAAAAAAAAATAAGCAGCACAACTGTTTCCAACATTGATCATAAATCATCATATTAGAATGATTTCTGAAGGATCATAAGACACCAAAGACTGGAGTACTTGCTGATGAAAATTCAGCTCTGCATCACAAAAATAAATTACATTTTAAAATATATTAAAAAAGAGAACCATTATTTTAAATTGCAATAATATTTCATAATATTACTTTTTTTTTCTTTTCTTTTTTTAACTGCAGGCTTGATGAGCATAAGAGACTTCTTTCAAAAACATTAAAAATAGTAACGTTTCCAAACTTTGACTGGTACTAATATATATATAGACTGACTCATGATATGCATCAAACTAAAATAGAACATTCAAAAATAACAAACCATTACTCAGATTTTCTATACAAAAAGTAGGGCAAATAACTTACCAACCCAATGAAGAAATGGATAATCACAGCAGATGTTCACAGACGGAGAACTTTCGACTGACTAAACAGAACAAGCTTATCTCGCGGGTCTTTATAACTGTTAGACATGGACTAAACCATCGATAATTAGCGAACAACCAGAGATTAAACTCACGAAATGACCGGACCGATAAGCTTTCTGTTCATTCTGTTCTATAAGCTTTCTTGCTGCCCTAACCAAAAAATCCACTAATTTCATCATTGTAAAGCACTTTAAAAAACAATCCCCCCCCCCCCACCCAAACAATCACTTGGTTCCCAGATAGCAAACTGACTCCAGACCGGATCCGCCGCGGAGGTACCACAAGCTCCGGAACGGATCCGCAAAACGGGTCCGGAATGGAGTCCACTTGCACAGCGCAACGGATCCGGAACAGATAAGGATTGCGGATCCAGACCAGATCCGCGGCAGACCCTAACCGTATTCGCTGATAAAGCAGCTTATCCGATCTGGACCCGTTTATGAAGCAGCGTATTCGCCGCGGATCCGATCTGGACTCGTTTATGAAGCAGCTTATCCGCCGCGGATCCGATCTGGACCCGTTTATGAAGCAGCTTATCCGCCGCGGATCCGATCTGGACCCGTTTATGAAGCAGCGTATTCGCCGCGGATCCGATCTGGACCCGTTCATTTCGGTCAGGAAACCTTTCACATCCCAATTATCTGGCCAAAACTATAGCTACAGATATTTCAAATCTAATGGTGGACGAACATTAGATAGACTGGATTGCTCTATAAAAGCTTGAATAGTTATTAATGTATCTGCCTTTATTAATATGAATAAAACATGAAATCATTAAACATTAATAATTTTAGCCAGTAACAATAAAAATAGGCTATTACAGACTATAAATGTATTTACTATTTTTTTTATTCGTGTATACATTGAATAGACATTAGAGAAAAAAAATCAACCATGAATTGTACCAAGAACATAATTTTATTTAGTTAAAAGATTACACTACTGTTGGGTCACTACTGTTGGGTCACTACTGTTGGGTCACTACTGTTGGGTCACTACTGTTGGGTCACTACTGTTGGGTCACTACTGTTGGGTCACTACTGTTGGGTCACTACTGTTGGGTCACTACTGTTGGGTCACTACTGTTGGGTCACTACTGTTGGGTCACTACTGTTGGGTCACTACTGTTGGGTCACTACTGTTGGGTCACTACTGTTGGGTCACTACTGTTGGGTCACTACTGTTGGGTCACTACTGTTGGGTCACTACTGTTGGGTCACTACTGTTGGGTCACTACTGTTGGGTCACTACTGTTGGGTCACTACTGTTGGGTCACTACTGTTGGGTCACTACTGTTGGGTCACTACTGTTGGGTCACTACTGTTTGGGTCACTACTGTTTGGGTCACTACTGTTTGGGTCACTACTGTTGGGTCACTACTGTTGGGTCACTACTGTTGGGTCACTAGTCACTACTGTTGGGTCACGGTTTTCCTGACAGGAGGGACGGCTCCTTGAGCTTCCCCTATCTGATGCCAAGTTGAACCACCGGATTACATGTTTAGTAATTTCGTCATTGGTGGCGACACGGGAGACATGGCTCTTTCTCACAGCACCTGTAATACACAAGCATTTCATTAAATGTCATGAAATCACATTGAAGCTGGTTGTTGTTTTTTAGAGGATAGACAATCCATTTTTTTAACTTAAAATAATATTTCCAAAATCATAACCACGCTGTGCAAGATTGCCAAACCGGGTCGCGTTTCTGTAGTTCTAATAGGACAAAAGAAAACTACAAATTTGACTTGCTTTACGTCAAGCGTTACAATAGTCATTATTTTGTTTTTCTTCGTTTCTGATGTCGCAATACAAAATACTTTCATAAAATCATTCCATCATACTCAACCTTGTCTGTGGACATCGTTCATTCCAAAGCCGGTGCTGGATAAACAGCGTGCATGCGTGTGACGGTAGGATACGGTGGGCTAAATTATTTACGACAGCGGTAATGGACAATTCCGCTTCCAACCTGTAGGGCGACTGCAGAGGAAAAGTTCCTTGGTGTTGCTTTAAAACAAAAGTGTACAATCTGACATTTTTAGGTACACTGTAACTTATGGTGCAGTAGCGGTTAATGAACCGTATGGATCTTTTGCGGTAGAACATTACGATACTTCACAACGGTTGGCATCCTGCGCTGTCTAAAATAGTCAGAATATAAACTTTTATTATAGGTGTATTGTAGTAATAATAATAATAATAATAATAATAATAATGTGTTACATTTATATAGCGCTTTTCTATGTACTCAAAGTGCTTTCACATATGGAAGGGGGGAAACTCCTCAACCACCACCAATGTGCAGCATCCACTTGGATGATGCGACGGCAGCCATATTGCGCCAGAACGCCCACCACACACCAGCTTACTGGTGGAGAGGAGATTAATTCATTTTTTAAATTTGAAACAAAAACGTGACAGTGTACCTTCAAGGGATAAGTTTGACCTTTTTTAGCCAGACAATACTTTATACATTTACTTACACAGGAGTAACTTCTTTGACTCCATCTGGTTGAATGATTTTTTTCCCATTCATGCCCTTCCAGTTGATCCTCCTCCCAACATCGTCATGGAACATGTGGGAAAGGATGTTTCATGTGACACGTTTTGTGTCATTGCCCCCAATAGTTGCCAGGGAGGAAGTCTAAAATGTAACAAAAATCTGTCATTTATTATAGGCATAAGAATAAGACTTTCTGATTGGCTGGAAGACCATTCAAAACATGTATAAAATGGCTGATAAAAATATTTAGCTAAACATTCAAAATAATTAACTATAACAAAATTACAAGGTCATTCACATCCCAAGGTCATTTTAAAGTGCTCCTATTATGGTTTTTAAATATTCCCTTTCATGCAATGTGTAAAATACATAGCTGTTTGTGAAATGTAAACGTTCTACAAAGTTGTAAATGTATGATAAATAAAGTTATTTTCTCCCAAAAGAAAGAATCGACTCTGAACAAAATTAGGAAATATCAACATACTTTAACAGTAAAACACTATGTAATGTAAACTTATCTTAATGAGATTGGGAAAAACAACTCACCACACTAAACTTCGGTTGATTATTTGCAGGATTTTTGAGCCATTCCTCAAAATTCTCAACCTCTGTCATGGATGTTAATGGAAACACAACTGGGTTTTCAGGCATTTCCATGTCTTGGCCTGCTGGATTCAACTTGCTCGTCAAGTAATTTACTTTAGTTATAAGTTGCTCTTGTTGATGCTTTATTAGTTCCAGCAGGCTTAATATGTGGACTTCTGCAGCTGTAAAAAAGAAAGAAAAAAGTTTGTAATATATAAATAAATTTAATTGTCAAATCATTAAGGCACAATTCACTGAACAGATTATATATATATATATAATTTTTTTTTTAACAGACTCCTTAAAGAATTTAATTTAGGATTTTAATCACATATAAACATTGATCAGAGAACACAAAAAGAAGCTCACCTAAATGATTGATTAAGTTATTTTAATTTTAACCATTATACAGAAAAAGTTTTCATTGAATAAAACTAGATTAATGCCCATAAGTTTAGTTGACTAAAAAAAAGAACTAAACAAAATAAGGATAAGGTTGACTAAATATGATAAAAGTTAAATAGTAAATTTGACATAAATGCATAAAAAAAAACAACTAAGTATGCATAAACATAAAAAAGCTGACAAAATGAACTATTTGAGTCTTGTATCCAATGACGTATTGCTCACCAGAGCAGGCAATATTGTCTGATCCCCATCTTCCCCCCCGCCAGGTAGGTCTGTAGACCCTGCTTGCAGAAGGGGTTTGCTCTTCTGCTGGTCTTTCAGAACAGTGATGCTAAAAGTTTGCCTCTCTTTTTATGAGCAACTTCCTCTTCGCTCTCATCAGAGTCTCCCAAGAAATGACTATAAATTAGGGTGGAAAAAAACAAACATCTTATTAATTATTCTTATTTATAATAATAATAAATGTAAAGCCTTCCTGCAGCTCAAACAGTAGAGTGTTGGTGCTTGCAATGCTAAGGTCATGGGTTTGATTCCCAGGGAAAGCAAGAACTGATGGGAATGCAAATGTGTACCTTGAAATGCAATGTAAGTTGCTTTGGATAAAAACGTCTGCCAAATGTAAATGTAATTACGTAAACATTTTCACTGGCCTAAGAACTTAAGTTGTAAATCAATGTAATTGGTTGAGAATGGTTTCTCTGAGAAACCAGAAAACATACTGTCCATTTAACTCTATTTCAGCTGGCTTTACGTGTGGTGGTTGTCGGGTTCATCATATCATAACACTAAATGTTTTTGAGAAAATATAGAGGCCAAAAAGTTAATGTGAAATAAAAAAGGACAATATACGTATACTAACATCGGCTTTGGCCTTCTTTTTGGCCGAATCTCCTCTTCCTCTTCAGACTGTAGATCTGATGTGTTGCTATTTAGTGCTTTCTTCAATAGTTGTCGTGCCACAAAGTAGTCATCTGAAAATTAAATAGCCTACATGTTAAACTTCAGTAGACCTTCAAATTAATAGAGTAAAAAAGAACAGAACTATAGACAACAGAACAATATGAGATAATATAATTAAAAGGATTTTCTTTTCGATATAAAATATTGGCAAAATACTTTGATATTTGCTTTCATTTAGATTATTTAAAAGGAAAATAGCATACCACATGATTTAATAACTCTGGCATCATATTTTTTCCAGTCAGGTCCAGGTTCTTCAGAATTTTTTGCTGCCCTGTTCACTCTCTCATCACTTTTGTAGCTTGGCCAATAGATAACTCCATCATTGTACCAATTTTGTGGCACCACTGCTACGGTTTTGTTTAGCAGGAACTCAATTAAGTGAAACATCCTTTAACGAGAAGGAAATAACAAACAGCACCAGATAAATTTAACTTCCTGTTTCAATAACAGGTCAGTACATCTACCTTGGGTTATTTCACCAAGTGCATGGGTCACTTTCAAATTAAAGAAGCTGGTCCAAAAAATTAAAGAAATTCAGATATGGTCAACAAATCGGAATTGGGCATCAAGACATGCAGTGTAAATGTGGCCTTATTGAACTCAATTGGATCAACAATGAACTGTCAACTTACTGTGAAGTTGCTTTGAAACAATATGTATTGTATAAACAATATAAACAAGTATAGTGTATAGTATAGTAGTATAGTATAGTGTATAGTGCTATATAAACGAACATGACTTTGAACACATTGAACAAGCAACTTACAGTTAAGTAAAGTACTTACAGTTAATTGTTATCCAGCTTCAGAGTGCAGTGTTTGTGATGATGCATGGTAATGTCATTTTTTTGTCATTGTATCTGGTCCTAATTCTACATAAACACCTGTCATCAAAACTAATGTGCAACCGCATCAATTCTTACAGCTAATATTAGAACACAAGAGCTAAAACTATCATTCTACCCAGTAAATGCCTTTACCTTTTAACTGGTAATTATAAAAAAAAAAAGAAAAACTGATACGCCTCTTTAACCTTAAAAGTTTTCGTTCACCCAATAATGAAAAAAAAAATGAGAGTGAGTAAATGATCTTAAAATATTTGTAAAATATTTGTAATTTTTGGGTGAACTAAAACTTTGACCTGTGGAGATATTCCTAAAATGTATGAAATAAGGGTATGGCCACAAAACCATCCCTATGAGGTAAAACAACACATTTTTGGACAAGCTCTGAAGCTTTAACACACTTGAGTATATCCAAAGTTTCTGAAATTGTATGGATATTCAGATAGTCAGAATTGAATGGGTAAGTGAAGAACAAAGACTTCTCTGAAAATTCTTTGTACACTACGTAGACTCCATCACTGCATTCCACAATGTTATGTATCATGCAAATCTCATTTCCAATGACAAAGACATTATTCCCGGTTGAAACTTTAACAGTCCATTTGTCACAGGCCATCTCACCATACTGTGCTTTCACTGACAATCCATCTACAAGTGGCCCAACAAAGTGCTGTTTTTTAAAAGAGGCACCATTTAAAGGAGTGTCAGTAATTCTCATCTCAGACAATCGACGAATAATTTGGGCAAGGGGAAAGTCTGGTTTTCTGACAAGCCTTTTTATCTTGTGTAGGTAACTTTCATAGGGGAATGCAGAAAATTAGTCAAGACAACCATGTCGTTGTACTTCATCTGCTAGATGGACCAAAGCATGTACATTATACACAAGTTGATCTTTGCCATATATTTCCCCAAAGTGTGAAACAAAAGATCTAAGCAAGGTGCGAGCATACTGTGTATGGCAGGATAGTCTAGGACTTACTAAAATAGCAATACCAGAGAAGAGTAGCATGAAATTGTTGTACATATTTCGGTCCAGAAAGGTACTTAATACTACAGGTCCTGTGTACAGCAGAAACTGCCTCAATTCAGTGGCCTTCCAGCGATCTAATTCCCTCAGCGATCTGGGCTTTCGAGCAAACTCCACAGGAATATAGGGACGCATTTCTACCAGTTTAGCGGACATTTTCTCAATTATGTTTGCAGGTACTCTGAAATTCAGAGGACCCCTGAGCCAAATGTTCAACAAACGCCTAACCACACCTAAATAAACCAAATGCATATAATCTAGAGGGAATTGTGAAACCATGCCAACACTACTGCCATTAAATGGATGTGGCCCCTCATGATGATGAACCTCATCAATCATGCTGTCAAATGTATCATCTGTCCTTAGAGCATAGTCTGTACATGGGTATGTCATGCGTCTGTTAATGTATTTACCAGGCTGAGAACATTTGTCACAACCATGGTAGCCATTATGGTTCTTTGTGTTTTTAACAAAGGACCTGGCTGGTGTGTCACAAATGACTGTGTCCAGCTCAAGCTTCAATGTCTTACCCTCTAGGTCAAAGCCTTTTTCAAGAAGTTGTAACTCAGTTACAAAATCTTCAAGAAACTCTTTTGCTGAGCTTGGTTTCTTTGATCCACAGAATAAACCGATCACTACTGGTTCTTTCATAGGAACACTCAGTAGCAGTCCAAGAATGGGCCACAGTTGCAGACTAGAGCTCTTGAACAAAGGAAGTCCATCGATGTTAATTTGTAACTTCAAACATAAATTGTCTGCAAGTGTGTGTATGTGTTTAGACAGAGTACTTCGAAGTGATGTCAGAATACCAAAATAGTGGTACTGTCCCCCAGCTCTTTCTATGATGGAGTACTTTGTCTTAGTCCTAAGGAGGGTTCTAGCATCCTTTGGAAGATCAGGATGGCAAACGCGAAGAATGCACAATAGTGCTGTCAAAGCAACCAAAGAAATTCCTAAGTGTATGGCCCAGTTGGAAATGCTGTCAGAGAGTGAAAATGTCTCAGACAGTTCATTATCGGAATGTTCTGAATCAGATGTCTGAATCGGCCTATCACAGCTGCCAACCACGAAACCCTCCTGTATGTCTGCATCTACCTCCATGCCACCTTCCTCCATGCCACCTTCCTCCTCACTAAAGTCTAGTCCAGTTTCAGTTGGATTGTCTGTACTGTCTTCAACAAACGTTCTATTGACATATACAAGTTCCCTATCTGTTGTCCTTTGAAAGTCAGTCAAATTTGTGCAGTCATCCCTAATTTGTTTAAGTCGTTTATCTACGTCTACATGGGTCCTCCGTCTTAAGGTGGAGCTGGAGACAGGTACAGTTTTTCTATTCATTTTATCTAAAAGAAACGTTACAGAAACACAAAATACAGATTGTAACAGTGAGTTGTGGAAAAGAACTAAATTTGTTGTGTTTTTTCACAAATAATTACACAGCAGGGCTCGACAACCAGTACAGTGTTAAATGCTGTGGTGGGGACCAGTGTCAGTATTTGACTAAATATCTGGCTAAATCAAGTTGGAAAAGTATTAAATCTTACTTTACTCAGATATTCGGAGATGAAACCGTAGATCAGACTGGTAACACTTGAACGAACTGTAAGCTAAAACAGAACACACACACACTTAATATAATATAAAATAATTACCCGAAACAACATGACATGGAGAGGTGGTTGAAAATATATTTGTCATGATGTAAACTAAAATGAACTAAACTAACCAAACCAGTACAGCGTTAAATGCTGTAGTGGGGACCAGTGTCAGTATTTGACAAAATATCTGGCTAAATCAAGTTGGAAAAGTATTAAATCTTACTTACTCAGATATTCGGAGATGAAACCGTAGATCAGACTGGTAACACTTGAACGAACTGTAAGCTGAAACAACACACACACACAGTTAATATAATATAAAATAATTACCCGAAACAACATGACATGGAGAGGTGGTTGAAAATATATTTGTCATGATGTAAACTAAAATGAACTAAACTAACCAAACCAGTACAGCGTTAAATGCTGTAGTGGGGACAAGTGTCAGTATTTGACAAAATATCTGGCTAAATCAAGTTGGAAAAGTATTAAATCTTACTTTACTCAGATATTGGGGAGGTGGTTGAAAATATATTTAGGCGGTCTCTGACGTGCCAGGGCGGGAAGTGCCCTGATTGGCTCAAGCGTCTGAGCCGCCTCGCCATAGGTTCGTGCAGCATTTGCTGCAGCACAGCCAATGACCGCTCTAGACTCTAGACCGCAACTTTACTGCGTCACAAAAAAATTTGCTTCAATATTCTCGAGAAAAGGAGTTTTCCCGCCGTAATACGAGACCTCTCGGAACACAAATTTAATTGAGAAAGGTCATAACACTTGTATATTGTTAGTCTAACTGATTTTATTGTTCTCATTTGTAAGTCGCTTTGAATAAAAGCGTATGCTATATGAATAAATGTAATTAATAAAGTCGTAATTACACGACTCTGCAGAGCTGTCTGCTCTAACGTTAGCTACTGAACTCAAGCGAAATGTCATCCGCTCCCTCGAGCAACTAACAGTGACAAGACGTCGTCACTCGCGAAGTTATGGCAACCAAATAACAACAATATATTGTATATAATATATTATAATATATATATAATATATTTGCCTACAGGGACAGTGACAAACAGCGACGAAAGCAGTGACATGAAATCCGCACTCACACAGTCCCGTGAAATATATGACTAACAAGTTAACGTACAGCTTATTGGAAAATACATAGCAGTGTGGACACTGAATTTGATTAATTTAACTTAATGTTAACGTTACTGTTTATTAGACCCCAGACGACAAGAAAAAATGTTCGAGGTATGGTTTCAATGTAACTTAGACGGTATAACTAACATTAGCAGAAGCCCGCACTTTTGAGTTTGACGTTCAAATAGGTGGCATAGTTGTCTGAACCGACTCAAACTAGTGATTAAAATGCCGTAACTTAATTTTCATAAGAGGATGGCAGACACATGAGACCAAAATTGGCAAAATGAAAACTAAATAATGCACAGCTAGCTAGAAGCTAGCGCTAAACCATTGACGTTAAGTGAAAATTCTAAAGTTGTCCTAATATTACATTACAATCATTAGTATACAGTGAATTAAAAAAACAATGTTTACTGTGAATGTCGCAATATATCAATAAATCAATATACTTACTCAAAAGAGGGTTCAACACAACCGTGTCACAGCAAACATATTCTCGACTGATATATCGGCTCTTGGTGACGTGCTGTAGTCCAAACGTTAAAAGGCGCGTCCGAAGTGCGGATCCGTATGTGATTCGTTCTGGGTCCGCCGATTAAAACCGCAGGCGGGGCCGATCCTGGAGGCGGGGCTGATCCTGTTAGCGCAGCGAAAACGAATCTGACAGTCAGGCGGATCTGGCGGCTTGAGGGCGGGTCCGCCACGGACTCCTTTGCTATCTTGAACGAACTGTAAGCTGAAACACACACACACAGTGTTAAATGCTGTAGTGGGGACCAGTGTCACACACGTGCTTGACAAAATATCTGGCTAAATCAAGTTGGAAAAGTATAAAATCTTACTTGCTCAGATATTCGGAGATGAAACAGTAGATCAGACTGGTAGCACTTGAACGAACTGTAAGCTGAAACAACACACACACTTAATATAATATAAAATAATTACCCGAAACAACATGACATGGAGAGGTGGTTGAAAATATATTTGTCATGATGTAAACTAAAATGAACTAAACTAACCAAACCAGTACAGCGTTAAATGCTGTGGTGGGGACCAGTGTCAGTATTTGACAAAATATCTGGCTAAATCAAGTTGGAAAAGTATAAAATCTTACTTTACTCAGATATTCGGAGATGAAACAGTAGATCAGACTGGTAGCACTTGAACGAACTGTAAGCTGAAACACACACACAGTGTTAAATGCTGTAGCGGAGACCAGTGTCACACACGTATTTGACAAAATATCTGGCTAAATCAAGTTGGAAAAGTATAAAATCTTACTTTACTCAGATATTCGGAGATGAAACAGTAGATCAGACTGGTAGCACTTGAACGAACTGTAAGCTGAAACACACACACAGTGTTAAATGCTGTAGCGGAGACCAGTGTCACACACGTATTTGACAAAATATCTGGCTAAATCAAGTTGGAAAAGTATAAAATCTTACTTACTCAGATATTCAGAGATGAAACAGTAGATCAGACTGGTAGCACTTGAACGAACTGTAAGCTGAAACACACACACACACACACACACACACACAGTGTTAAATGCTGTAGCAGGGACCAGTGTCAGTATTTGACAAAATATCTGGTTAAATCAAGTTGGAAAAGTATAAAATCTTACTTGCTCAGATATTCGGAGATGAAACCGTAGATCAGACTGGTAGCACTTGAACGAACTGTAAGCTGAAACACACACACACACACACAGTGTTAAATGCTGTAGCGGGGACCAGTGTCACACACGTATTTGACAAAATATCTGGCTAAATCAAGTTGGAAAAGTATAAAATCTTACTTGCTCAGATATTCGGAGATGAAACAGTAGATCAGACTGGTAGCACTTGAACGAACTGTAAGCTGAAACACACACACACACACACAGTGTTAAATGCTGTAGCGGGGACCAGTGTCACACACGTGTTTGACAAAATATCTGGCTAAATCAAGTTGGAAAAGTATAAAATCTTACTTGCTCAGATATTCGGAGATGAAACAGTAGATCAGACTGGTAGCACTTGAACGAACTGTAAGCTAAAACACACACACACACACACAATGCACAGGTCAAATAGACATATATTCAGTCTGTCCAATGGTTGATACAACACACACACACACTCACAAACACAAACACTCACACAGAAACACACACACAAACACACACACACACACACACACACAATGCACAGGTCAAATAGACATGTATTCAGTCTGTCCCACATGGAAATAACCTATATAAACATATGTTTTAATATAGGTTTTGATATAGGTTTTTAATATATTTGACATATATAAAATTGGCCGTTTTCCTATATTATATGTACATATATGCACATATATGTACATATATGTGCATATATGTACATATAATATAGGAAAACAGCCAATTTTATATATGTCACATACATGTGACATATGTGCACATATATGTGTACATATATACGTGCATACATGTAGGCTACCTATATAGGTAGGCCTACATATATGCACGTATATATGTGTGCATATATCCACGTATATATGCACCTATATGTTCACCTATATGTTAGTAAAATTATTGAAATCCATAGCTGCTAGACAACATAAATAAAAGCCCAAAATGTAGAAATTTACATTTTTTATTTACTTAAGAACAATCAAATAGTACAAGAACAAAAATATAGTACAAGAACAAAAATAAGACAAAAAAACTGAACAGAAAAACAAAAAAAAAAACAATTATTTTGTTGATCTTCTCAGCTCCGTGAGCTTCGAATTGATAGACGTGCCTATCTGCCCTCAGCTGGCTGCCGGCCACTTCTTCAATGTAGCATCTAGAGAAGACAAAAATAATAAGACAGTATAATAATAATAATAATAATAATAATATAGTGCTTCATCAGGAACCCAAAGTGCTTACAGTACAGCTGCAATTGGACACATATTTTGGATAAAGGGCTGATCATAATAAAAAATGCGTCATGTAAACATGTCAATTGGAAGATTCTGATTGGATTCAGAAAGAAATTCTGATTGGAAACATCACCCCCCTTTTTTTTAAGCGGCATTGTTCTTTCATATGCACATGTCCATCATGGGGACTGCATTGTTAACAGTCACACGGTCAATCGTGCATCCAAAGCAGAGAAAATTCATGGATAGGAAAAATTTAGCCACTCCCGGGTTTTTTGGTTTGCTTAAAACACAGGTGAAGTACAACTTCTGCAGTTGTTTTAGGGAAATTAAGACCGCTCTGCGGATGTCAAAATCTGCGGTCAATTTAAGAATCCTTGTTATTTCATCCCTGTAGGGAAAGGTCTGGTGCCTTTAGTTGCTATACAAGCATCTCAGATAAAAGAAAAGTGTCTGTTCATTAAAACTGTGAACAGAAATGTTGATTGTCTTCAAATTCATTAACCACGCCCTTACGAAAATTAACCATGGTTTTACTACAGTTATATTGTAGTAATGCTACAATAAAACCATAGTAACCATGACTGTAGTTTTCTCCAAAAACCACTGTTACTACAGTCATAGTTACTATGGTTTTACTGAAACCATTTAACTTTTGTGAACTGCAGTGTCCCGTTCCGCTGCGCTAACATTTTATGTGAATATATGTTGCGTTGTTCAGTATGTTGGGACAGAGGCGCCAGAACATCGTCATATCGCACACCCCTACTTCCAAAGTTCACGTTTTGTGTTTCACAGTCATAAAGGTCTGAAAAAACGTGAGAGTAGATGACGACAGATATAAAATATTTTTTGGTAAGTTACTTATCCCTTTAATGTTTATCATATTTTTGGGAGTTATACTGACATTTGTTAGACAAACTTTAATTGGTTTGTAAATGTACTTACCACTAATACACTTGGATTGCCAATAGAACTTGCTTTCTTCCAGTCCAAGAATTCTTTTTTTTCCATGTTGGTATAGATTGGACAGTTTTTTTTTTGGCAGACTGGGGACAACAACAACAAAAAAACGATTTTAAAAGACAGAAAATTTAGATATACAGTACATACCATATAATCATTATGTTTATTAAAGGTATTCACTATGACTTCACTATTTACCTGGCAAACAGCTGATGGTTTCACACTCTCTCGTCTGTATTAAAGAAGATGATAATTAGAAATTACATTTTTGCCAGTAACAAGTTGTCCAATGTCATTAAATGTAATGCTTAAGACCTGTGCATGGATAGACAACTCTGTGTGGATGTCAAAATATATTAACAATACGGAACAAGATTTTAGATTCAAATTCAGTTTGAATTGGTTATAGATCTGCCAGGTTCTCACAGCAGCCAATCACAGCGCACTCCCTCTCCCACTTCGGTTCACCTTCGTTCATCTTAGGAACACAAATGAAGATCTTAATAATGAAGTCTGAGAGCTTTCTGACCCCCCATAGACAGCTAAGCAACTACCTCTTTAACGTAAAACTAATCCATATGAATTTAATGGTTTAGCCTAAATTTTGTGAAGACATGATCGCTTCCTTTATGATGAACAGGTTGACACTGTCACCATTCATGTTAAATACCCTTAAACATTAAAAGGATGACAAGACAAATATTTCGCTTTCCTTGGACACGGCAACCTTTTCATGAATATATGACTTGACCTCAAAAACAGACGCAGGTCATCGCACGCACTCAGTCGATCACTCTCATTCACTGTCTGTTTAGGCTTAAGTGCAAATCAGCGAAGCCTCTATACAAACCACCATGATAAACAGTCTTGTTATCATTATTAACTTATTTTACATTCAATACACATGCACGAAGTTCAAAACAAGAAGGGTATAGCCTTGTCAGTAGCGCAGTACTGCAATATTGCGGTTATCGCCACAGCCCTATTTATATGATGAACAGATTTAATTTAGTCTTTTCTTCACACTTAAACAATGATTGGCGAACATAAACAGAAGCTCAACCGAACATGCTTGACACGTGAGAGCAAACCGCTCTCAAATGTGCTGCGCAACACACGAGAATGAACCTCGTTTGTTCTTGCATGTCAAGCGAACATGCTTGAGCTCCTGTTTACCGTAACTGATGTGTGAATTTATGAATGCTTATGTGAATAAATGCCTAAATTCAACCTGTTCATCATAAAGGAAGCGATCATGTCTTCACAAAATTTAGACTAAATCATTAAATTCATATGGATTAGTTTTACAATCACTTTAACTTTTTAAAGCATTAAAGTGGTAGTTGCTTAGCTGTCTATGGGGGTCAGAAAGCTTTCAGATTTCATTATTAAGATCTTCATTTGTGTTCCTAAGATGAACAAATGTCTTACAAGTTTGGAACAACATGAGGATGAATAATTAATGGCAAAATTTTAATTTTTGGGTGAATTAACCCTTTAACATGTTCAAGTTAAAATTGTAGCAAAATGATCATTTAAATGCTATATTTTCTTAATAACATTTACACTGATAGTTAAGACACTTACGATTGCATTTTTATAAATACCCGCAATGAACGTAGCAAAATTCAATGTGGATTTAAAAAAAGGATTCCGAGCCGATCGTTCATTTTCAACCAAAATCCAACGTCTGACCGACGTTGTAATCTATATCCTGTGCCTGCTGGGTTATCCAGATTGACATCACTCTGTCATTATGGCACATAAACTCTTAGGACTAAAAATTCAACCACACCAGAAAAAAATATCATAAGATTAAAAAACTCAAATAACTCATTGTAATGATACTTGCCTCACAGCTGAGGATGCAGGAAGACTTTCAGATGTGTGATGATCAGTGAGACCAGCACTGGCAGATTACCCCATCATCTTCATGATCTAAAAATCAAACACACATTTGCTGAGTTTCAACAAAGTTCTCTGTTAAAATGAATGACCTGTATATGACTTAGGGCAGAATCAGGTAATCGCAATCATTTAAACACAGAGAACGAGTGATCAACTATTTTATCTGTGCACTGTTCAGTGGTGTTCAGTCACGTTGTTCAACTGCATACAGTAAGATATTGTGGACTAATGTAAAGTACACCAGCATGGCACCTCTGGTTAAGCATTTATTTACAATAATTACCTATTAAATTAAAATATATTTGTAGACGGTTAATATCACCGACTCGATTCGTACCTAATTACACAATTTACACTCGTTATTGTCATGTTGAGAAGCTGTAACGCTTTATACATTTGTTATTTGGTTAAACATAAACATAAAACCCACCTTTGAATTTCCTCTTCTCTTCATCTTATAATTCGAGTGTGTGTTCTGACGATAGAGGGCGAAGCCATGTTTGTTGTGGTGCTCGTGCTCTGAAGTTCCCGCTCTCCATCTATTTGAAAATGCAGTAACGGCTGCAGCGACCTTGGGCAATCAGTTGTATGTTGCCTAATAGCAAAGTTAACATTTAACAGTTATAGTGGATAATGGAGAGAAAAATGCCATATTATGTACACGCAATGACTTAATACTAGTCAAAGATTAAAAAGTGTAACTTATACAAGTCAAACCGGCTAAAAAGCATTCGGTGCAAAGCTAGTTTAACTCGCTAAAATGAACGTCAAGTGGCTGAAACATTTATATTTTTCAACTTGTGAATTACATATAAACATAAATTATCAGAACTCACCTTTCAATTTTGTCTTCAAGTTAAATATTTCAAATAAACCAATAAACTCGACCGCGCTGTGTCGTGTACCGATAGTCTGCTTCCAGCTGCCTGTCAGTTTGGAAAATTCCTTGGCTGAAGCGATTTCGACCAATCAGCATCTTGTTGCTATGCCAAATACTAAATACATCAACCAATCATGAATGAAACAGTAATTTGACCTATCACTGCACCCTTGCTCTGAGAACAAATTTTTTTTTTCAATTGCTAACACACAATTTTGCGAACAATTTTTTTCCTGGTTTTATTAAAAAAATTATATACTTATATTTAACACAATTTACAAAACCACACACCCAAACTGCAAAATACCTAATATATCATGCAAAATGAAGCACTGCAACCAAAACTACATTTAGTATTGGTTGCACACTTCACCACAAAATGGCACACACTTGATTCATATCACCAGATTTTTGACTAACCAACTACACTGTTGGGCATAAAATCACTTTAGTATGCTTTGCCATAATACTAAAATATTTCAAATTGTAGAAAATTCTTCAGATTGTTTACATAAATATTTGCAGCAGGTACGCTATTGAAACAATTTTTTTTTTCACCAAACAAGTCAGTGCAACATATGCACAGCAGATATATTTACATCGGACTGAACAAAAACATGCTCAAAAAAAAAAAAAAAAACCTGCATTAAGACAATACAGAAAACATTGCATTTTGCATTGCATTTGGTGGATGTAATGGTGAATGTGTGGATGTGTATGAGCTGTAATGTAAATCTGGAAGTGACTTGGAATTGGAAAAAAGGCTTGATTGACAAAAATAAATAAATTCACGTGTTCGCACATACATAAGTTCTTGCATAATTTTTTTTTAGTTAGTTCTTAGTTATTGCCTTGATAATAGAAAATATGAGCTAGGCATCATGTATGACAGTTGCCAAAGTGAGATATGAGGAGACATATCTTGTATGTACATATAGGGCTTATATGTGGATATAAACAAGCAATACAGGAGACCTATATGGCCTGTATATGCACATATATGCACCTCAATTTTGCCTATATGTGGCATATATACGCATATATATGATCATATATGTGCATATATGCTGTATATATGCAGCATATATGTGCATATAAACTGCATATAGGTTTCATATATGCGCATATATCCTCATATAGGTTCTTTCCATGTGGGGTTCAAAGGTTGACAACACACACACACAAACACTCACACAGAAACACACACACAAACACTCACACAGAAACACACACACAATGCACAGGTCAAATAGACATATATTCAGTCTGTCCAAAGGTTGACAACACACACTCACAAAAACACACACACACACACACACACACACACAATGCACAGGTCAAATAGACATATATTCAGTCTGTCCAAAGGTTGACAACACACACACTCACACAAAAAAACACACACACACACACACACACAATGCACAGGTCAAATATACATATATTCAGTCTGTCCAAAGGTTGACAACACACACACACACTCACACAGAAACACACACACACTGCACAGGTCAAATAGACATATATTCAGTCTGTCCAAAGGTTGACAACACACACTCACAAAAACACACACACACACACACACACACAATGCACAGGTCAAATAGACATATATTCAGTCTGTCCAAAGGTTGACAACACACACACTCACACAAAAACACACACACACACACACACACAATGCACAGGTCAAATATACATATATTCAGTCTGTCCAAAGGTTGACAACACACACACACTCACACAGAAACACACACACACTGCACAGGTCAAATAGACATATATTCAGTCTGTCCAAAGGTTGACAACACACACTCACAAAAACACACACACACACACACACACACACACAATGCACAGGTCAAATAGACATATATTCAGTCTGTCCAAAGGTTGACAACACACACTCACACAAAAACACACACACACACACAATGCACAGGTCAAATATACATATATTCAGTCTGTCCAAAGGTTGACAACACACACACACACAGAAACACACACACACTGCACAGGTCAAATAGACATATATTCAGTCTGTCCAAAGGTTGACAACAGTATCCCACCGGTCACAATTGTGACCGATCATATAACACACTTTTTCACACACTTTTCCATGAACATTTCTAAAAATTATGATTGATTGTTTCAAAGGGATACTAATGACACATGATTTGGATATTTTTGTGTCTGGGAAAAATTTGGGATTAAACGGGTTAATGTTACAGGCCCCGCGCAGAAGGCCAGGTAACGTTAGAGAGACAGTTCTGCAAAATAAGTGCATCCGATCTTTATATGTATAACTTAAACCAAACACAAATAAAAGTAAACTCATAATGAACACTATAACCTTGTAACTGGAGTCAATTTGAATCGAATTAAACGCATTTCACAATCACCTCGAGTGTTACAGCGTTCATAAAATGGCGGACAGTCTGCATAGACCTATATTCAACATATTCACAACCCCGAACGTCATTAACGTTACCCGAAATATCTGCGGTATAAACATACATTTACATTACAGATCTCGTGTGCATATTATCAAGTTGTTGTAACAATAGTACCTGCAAAATAACAGGAGTCAGTCAAATGAAACCGGAGACACCGCGTCACGTCATCCTCAGCAGATGCGAGGGCGCAGGCGCACACAGAGTCCTGCTTTCAGTTTCAAAATAGTCCCGGTTTCTCACCACAAAAGACTATATTCTTACACTAATCCTGTAATGATTTACTTTCAAGTCCCACATCTCCGCATGAATAAAAATAAACTTTTGCTTAATGTATAACACCTAAAAAAAATGTTATGCAGACCAAATAAGCAGGCTATCCGTGCTGATAACAGCTAAATGGCTAACGTTAGCTACGGTGTTAGCCAAACAACCAACTAGCCTCGACATCGACAATATACAGATAGTAATTCAATAGTTAACGCAACACAGACAATGTGAATTAGAGATGTAGCGTACACATACCTTTTATTATTTGTTTGCCTCGCTGGATGATCAGTCAGGTTCTCTGCTGTGACGAGCGCTCGGTGTGTGGACTCTGGTGACGATATGATGACGTTCGAAGCACAAACAACCCACGTGCTGGGTCAAACGAGATAATGTTGGGTTGATGGATTTTGACTCAACACATGAGTTGCACAAAATAACGCAACTTCCATATAAATAATAAAGAAAAATAAAATAAATAATGTTTTAATAGGGTAAAACATTTCATAACCCAGCGGTTGGGTAGATAAAATAACCCAGCATTTTTTTAGAGTGTAGAAAAAAATAAAGGATTTACAGCTGGCTATATATATATATATATATATATATATATATATATATATATATATATATATATATATATATATATATATATATATATATATATATATATATATATATATATATATATATAAATAAAAATAATATATTTTAAAATGTAATTTATTTTTGTGATGCAAAGCTGAATTTTCATCAGCAAGTACTCCAGTCTTTGGTGTCTTATGATCCTTCAGAAATCATTCTAATATGATGATTTGATACTCAGTTATTATCAATGATGGAAACAGTTCTGCTGCTTAATATTTTTTTTTGAATACTTTTTCAGGATTCATTGACGAGTAAAAAGTTAACAGCATTTATTCATAAAAACAGCATTTATTCAAAATAAAAACATTTCTAACAATATAAATCATTACCATCACCTTTTATCAATTTAACGCATTCTTGTTGAATTAAAGTACTAATTTCTTTAAAAAAAATAGTTATTGTTCCCAAACTTTTGAACGGTAGTGTATATTGTTACAAAAGATTTCTATTCTAAATAAATACAGTTCTTTTTAACTTTTTATTCATCAAATAATCCTGAAAAAAGTAGCTCAGGTTATAAAAAAAAATAAGCAGCACAACTGTTTCCAACATTGATCATAAATCATCATATTAGAATGATTTCTGAAGGATCATAAGACACCAAAGACTGGAGTACTTGCTGATGAAAATTCAGCTCTGCATCACAAAAATAAATTACATTTTAAAATATATTAAAAAAGAGAACCATTATTTTAAATTGTAATAATATTTCATAATATTACTTTTTTTTTCTTTTCTTTTTTTAACTGCAGGCTTGATGAGCATGAGAGACTTCTTTCAAAAACATTAAAAATAGTAACGTTTCCAAACTTTGACTGGTACTAATATATATATAGACTGACTCATGATATGCATCAAACTAAAATAGAACATTCAAAAATAACAAACCATTACTCAGATTTTCTATACAAAAAGTAGGGCAAATAACTTACCAACCCAATGAAGAAGTGGATAATCACAGCAGATGTTCACAGACGGAGAACTTTCGACTGACTAAACAGAACAAGCTTATCTCGCGGGTCTTTATAACTGTTAGACATGGACTAAACCATCGATAATTAGCGAACAATACCCCCACAAAAACAATCACTTGGTTTTTTCCACCTCCCATGATGCACCGCAGCACAGGTAGCCTATAAAAGATCTTTCTAGCGGTTAATTCGGTTTGTCTTTTTGGGGGTTACAGGTCTTTGTTACAGGATATAGAGATATAGGGTCTGAGGGTGAGATGTATGGTGCCTCTGCCTGAGGAGCCCAGTGTGGAAGCTGGAGGAGCTGAACACGCAGCGTCAGCTGAAGCCTGGCCTCTGATCCTTTGGGGTATCCACCACTCTTCTTTTTTTTTTTTTTTTAAGGAAAGAAAGGGAAGGAAAAGGAAAGAAAACAATAGATTCATCATCCAGGGCCAGGACAGGTGGATAAAATATTCAGTAGGTGGCGGTAATGCTCCTACCCAGATAGCACACGTACGTCGGGCCGACGTTGGCCCGATGTACAAAGTTCCATCGGCACGATGTCGCTCAGAGATCGTTTGCTCATCGGCAATATGTCTCCTCGACGTCGGCCTTTGATCGCAAATGATCTCCGGCCGATGTTTGAACGATGCAAAGCTGTAAATCTTTTGGCAGCTATGCATGGGTTTTATAGGACCTTTATTTATAGGTCGGACCTTTCGGGCTACTCTTTACATTAGACACCATGCGCTGCTTTCATTGACGCACGCACTTACGAACACACACACACACACACACACACACACACACACAGAGAGAGCGGAGATCGCGCTGCAACACTCACTCAGCAGCACATAAACTGTAGTCATCATTGCCCCGAGACTTAAATTGATATAATATCTTTGATACTGAACACATGCAACTTTCATCCCTCAAAATGGCCATATTCAAGAAAAAAAAGTGGAGTAGTTTTACACTTCCATCTTACCTCGCACTCTTTCAACGTTAAACTGATGAAATACATGCTCTGCTTCTGTGAACAGTAAACCCCGCCTTCTATGATTTGATTGGCTATCTATTTGGATGGTCTCTGTAAGGTAGACCAGCCTAAAATGTAACTTTTAAACCTTTTTGCCATCCTAAAAACAGAGTGGAGCAAGAATTTCCAATATTGAATTTCCAGTTTGGCCATTTCTAACTATTGACATACTATTGTTATTATTGACGTATAATTATACACTGCAAAAAATGCTTTTCTTACTTAGTATTTTTGTGTTGTTTCCAGTCCAAATATCTAAACATTCTTAAATCAAGAAGCATTTACTAGAGAAGTAAAATAACATAAGAAATTCTATTTTGTTTTCAGATAAACAAAGTAATTTAAGTAATTTTTGCTTAAAACAAGATAAATTATCTGCCAGTGGGGTAAGAAAAAATAATCTTGTTTTCCAATTGAATCAAGATTATTTTTTCTTACCCCACTGGCAGATAATTTAGCTTGTTTTAAGCTAAAATTACTTAAATTACTCTGTTTATCTGAAAACAAAATAGAATTTCTTATGTTATTTTACTTCTCTAGTAAATGCTTCTTGATTTAAGAATTTTTAGATATTTGGACTGGAAACAACACAAAAATACTAAGTAAGAAAAGCATGTTTTGCAGTGTAGGACTTGTCCCCCTCAATGTCTATGTACATATATACAGCCCTGGAGTTACTTGACTATCCAATATGAAAAAAGTAGGCTATACTGACATTGAAAAATATCTTCTTAATTTTGTGTGTAACTGTCTCTAGTATAATGAACAGACACAATTCAAGTTAAGACATTTTAATGACACCAGAAAGAACTCCAGTAGAAAAGGGATCAAAAAGGAACAGCAACAATGTACAGAAGGATTCTTCCTGGCAACCTGTAACAGAGTGAAAAACATTGAGAAAAAGCAGTTAGGACTAAAGCTAAGAATAAAATTGTCATTACACTGGATAATATAATTAAAAATCTAACAACAATCAAAGGTACATCAGCTGGCAAACCATTTAATAGTTTAATAGGTTTAATAGTCTATTTAAAGGGAATGATTGTTGTGGGGAGTTTTCTCAAACTATGGCAGCGATACAGCGAATAGTTGTGCTAAAAGACGGCGCCGTCCGCGGAGTGCTTTCAAAGGCCTGTGAAAGCAGACTGTCAGTTAAATTGTAAGTAGATGCTAACTGTTTCTCATGGGTTCGTATGGTATTTTAAACATTTACAGGGGTAAGTCTGTGATTTTATTGCCATCCGAATCCATAATGTCAGTGTTTATTTTCACCCAACCCGCGTACATTTCTTAATTGCTTTTATAAAGAACACCGCTTTCTCAGTTAACGCAGTGAAGCAGCCCCTGCACGAGAGAATAATTGATTCTCGAGCCATCGATATCAGCAGATTCAGCAGCATCGCCACGGGCAGCACTGGGTAACGTCACACGTAAGAAGGAATATCTTTAGCAGCTTTCTAAGGTATGGTTCGGGGAACACGCCTATAAATGGTATACCTTTAGTTAAGTTATACCTTAAAGGCCCGTTCACACCAAGCACGATAACTATAAAGATAACGATAAAGATAACTATATATGCGTCCACACCAACGACCGATAACGGTCTTTTTATTCTAAGCACGCGCGCGTCCGGATGATCCAGATCCATTTTAAATGCGCGAGACCTTTAAATTAGAGTGGATTCTGATTGGCTGTCAGTGTTTTATCGTTTGACAGCTGGAAAAAAATTGTTCTGAAAGTGATCCCAACAATATCGTTCCTCATATCTTTATCGTTACAGTTGTGGTGTGAACTCTGTTATTCTTTAATATGGAGAACGATTTTTAGAATTATATCTTTATCGTTATCTTTATAGTTATCGTCCTTGGTGTGAACGGGCCTTAAGAGTCTTCGTAGCATGCTAAGAGACAACGCTATCGGGAAACCCAGCCCAGGTGTTTATGAATGAGACACTGAATTAATTGTTTTTAAAAGTGTTTGAATTAATGATTCAATTGAGTATCTTTTTTTAAGTAGACTGAAACATGTTATTCTGATGTATGTTATCGTGATCTCCATTTTAAACAAAACAAATATGATTTTAAACCAAATAGATTCTCAGTTTATCCTGAATTAGGGGCCGTTCACATATCACGTCTAAAAACGTGTGGAAAGCGCTCTCTCCTTTCTACAAGCTCTTGCGCTCCCGTGGCGTCTGTCGTTGCTATGCAACTGCATGAACTGCGCTCTCCATGATGACAAGGAAGTATCAGCAAAGGATTAATTGATTTCTAGCCCTTGCATTAGCTTTACTACTAGATATATTTATGGAGATGAGAAATAAAAACTCGCCCTGTACAGCTATGATCGGCTGTTCGGCCGAGTTTTCCATGTTGTTACGGAAAGGCCAAAGCTGATCGGTTGGTTTTTGTCACATGACCTGCGGTGCGCTTGTGGCATTCTGAAAAGTTGAGATGTTTTCATCTCGCTGTGGCATATGCGCGCCTGGAAAAACGAGCACGCTGCATCGCATGCGCGTCACTTCTATTATGGTATTACCGGTGTTGTCACACTTTGATTAACCGGTGGGGAAATATCCGAACGTATGACTTACAGAAGGTTCAATTAACTAAGAACGTTTCGGGAAACACGTATTAACGATAAGGTACAGCTTAAGGTATAACTTAGGAATGACGTAGCGTTAAGAAGGTTTCGGGAAATCCAGCCCTTATCATAATTAAAAACGTGTTTCCTGAAACGTTCTTAGTGTTGCGCTTTTATTGAGCAGGTCATGCAATAACATAAATTAGTTATTTACACCAATAAGGTGATGCGGCTGCTGGGCAATCTGGTGAGTTTTGGAGGTGGAGCATTGAAGAGAGGGGTGTGTTTGTTTGGGTTCATTCCAAATATCAACAGTGTCCAACAGCGTTTTTGAAATATCGCTTACCCCACGTTAATATCTGGCAGTTTTTTTATGTCCATCTATAGTTGCCATCATCTGAAGTTTTCACAAGTGAGGCTGGATCCAAACTGGAGCTGCTATAATCTCTAGTGAACTTGCTGAGCATCCTGAGATAGAAACAGGGAAGCAACAGGAGAAACATTAGCATAGCTGCAGTTCATATTATTTCAGGCAAAAGATGATCATGTGCACTTTTTACTATTTCATCACATATTAACTGTAAAACAAGATTATGAGATGTGTTAATTGAATGCTTGGCTAAAGAGTTGTGTCTTTAGTCTAGATTTAAATTGGGAGAGTGTGTCTGAGCCCCGAACATTATCAGGAAGGTTATTTATGAAAGTAAAAGAGTAGCAAAACTCAAGAGCATAAAGATGTGAATTTGAGAACTTGTCCCCTGTAAAATACCAAAGTTCAAAGTTGAATTTAGAGATTTGCACTTGCAGAACGTGACTTAACGCATAGACAGTGATATTAAAATAAATAAATGATAACTCTGTAAACACCATACTAATTAAAAATAGACTACTATGTACAGTTAAGCGTTTTCCTCACATAGAAAACTGGTATAAAACACTTAAAGGTTGCATGGTATGAAAATGTCACTTTATGAGGTTTTTTAACATTAATATGAGTTCCCCTAGCCTGCCTATGGTCCCCCAGTGGCTAGAAATTGTGATAGGTGTAAACCAAGCCCTGGGTATCCTGCTACGCCTTTGAGAAAATGAAAGCTGGTAATAATCATACATTTTTCTTGAGCGTCAAATCATCAAATTAGATTTCTGAAAGATCATATGAAGCTGTGATTCTGAAAATTCAGTTTTGATCACAGGAATTAATTACATTTTACAATATATTCACATAGAAAACAGTTATTTAAAATTTGTTATATTATTTCACAATATTATTGTTTTTAATGCTGTCTTGGTGAACATAAGAGACTTCTTTCAAAACATAATTTTTTTACCAACACAATTAGTGCATGTTAGACATTAGTGTATGTTTGAAGTTTTACTTACTAATCATATGGTTCATAGCGCCTTAGAGATGATGATCCGCCCAACTCTGCTACGGTGGAGGCCAGGGCATCAACATTGAAGGATCTAGGAACACAACAAACCATTTGTCACAGAGCCAACAATATTATTATATAATGCCAGGTTTATTACAAGTAAGAAGCTATAGCTAAGCTATATTATATATAAGCTACAGCAGAGGTGAAATGCTTTTCTGAGATGAGTTTCTGAATCTATTTGACCTGCATCTGGGCATGGAGTACCTACGGCCTGAGGGAAGTAGCTTGAACTGGCAGGACAAAGGATGACTAGGGTCAGCTCCAATAGATAGTGCCTTCTTTGCCACTCTGTTGGAGTAGCTGCTAAATGTGTGAGAGAGGGGGAAAGTTAAAGCCTGCAATCTTGCTACACGTCCTAACAATACTCTCTAATCGTTTTTTTGTAGACAAGGAACTAAACCAGCAGATAAAACTGAAGGTTAAACAGACTGAATAAAACAAGAATAAAACATTCTCATCAAAGTGGGGTCAATGTTAAAATTCCTCAGTCTACGGTAAATATACATTCGCTGCTGGGCTTTGGCACAAACAGCATCAGTGTGTGTGATTCAAAACATAGCTTACTATCAATTATTGTGCCAAGGTTGTCTTCTTGTATTATCTCAATAGGTTATGATAGTGAGGGGAAGAGGGGGACTCTGTTTCCTAAAATCAGTAATTAATTCTTTAGTTTTGGATTTCCTAACGTTACCTACCTACCTGTATTTCCTACTTCTCCAGCAGCAGCTTTCTTCAGAAATGTTGAAGTCGTGGAGCTTTCCCTCTGTTATTTTGTTGCTGCTGAAATCACAGAACATTTTTTTTAATCAATATTTGTTTACCATTGAGCTAAGTTAGTTTCAACCATGTAACTTAAGTGTAAGTTCTCAATGTAAGTGACGTCACCGATTACATACGTAACTTATGTTTACGTTTGTGTAAAATAAATTAGTTCACTTCCAAGTAAAACCTTTACAAAACCTCTCATATACACATAAGAGGTGATTAAAAGCCCAAACTTTCATA
>NC_138239.1:450000-455000 GCF_964197995.2 Scardinius erythrophthalmus
ACTTGAGCTCAGGACATTGTGTTCGTTAAGGAAGCTTACAATTCTGTTGTTTAAAATACTGCTAAATAACTTCCCCAGATTACTGCTCACACAAATGCCTCTGAAATTATTAGGGTCCAATTTATCTCCACTCTTATGAATTGGGGTAATAAGTCCTTGGCTCCAGATGTCAGGAAAGCAGCCTGAACTAAGTACAATGTTGAACAGTTTGAGCACGGCCGCCTGCAGCTCAGGTGTGCTGTGTTTCAGCATCTCTCCTAGAATGCCGTCAGGACCACAAGATTTCTTTCCTTTTTGGCTTTTGAGTTTGTTTGTCAATTCTTCGTGTGTAATTGGGAAGTCAAGTGGATTTTGATTATTTTTAATTGTCTCTTCAAGAGTTTGTAGATTTTGTTTGATCAGATTATAATTATCATTAAGTTGGTTTGATGGGATTTCTTTATACAAGTTTTCAAAATGATTTGTCCAAATTTCTCCATCTTGTATTGGCAGGTCTTGTGGTTTCGTTGTGCTCAGATTGTTCCACATATCCCAGAACTGATTCTGATTTATTGAATGTTCTAATTCTTCTATACTTTTGGTCAGATGGTGTTGCTTTTTCACTCTAATTGTGTCTTTATATATTTTTAGTTTAGAAAAGTATTCAGTTCTTATCTCAGTGTTGTTTGGTTCTTTATGTTTCAGATTTGATAATTTTCTAAGTTGTTTTCTTAATGTTTTGCATTCTGAGTCAAACCATTTTTCATCTTTTGGAGTATTTTTAGTGTATTTTTTGCCTTTCTTTTTCAATTCACTTTTATGTGCTGCTTTTTTAAATATGTAATTGATTTCATTTGTAGCCAAATTAACACCATCTTTAATTGTTTCGAATTTCTTATTAATAAATGTATTTATTAACTGTTTTAGTTCTTCAGAGCTGAGGGCTTGCACAAATTTGTCTGCGCTGTCTGAAGCCCATCTGTACCTCTGCTGGACCGGATACATTTGGCAGGTTTTCGGCCTGTTTTGTTCTGGTGTGTGATGTGTTTTGATATAGATGTTAGTTTGGTTATGGTCGGAAAGCGGAGTTTGCTGTTTGACAGTGAATGCATTGAAGGAGGATGGGTCCATGTCAGTGATGGCATAGTCAACTACACTAGCTCCAAGACCTGAACAACACGTGAACCTCCCTAAAGAGTCCCCTCTGATCCGGCCGTTCAGGATGTACAGGCCTGAGGCTCGGCAGAGCTGCACTAACTCTCTACCGCTTCTATTCACCGTTTGGTCAAGGTTGTTTCTCTGTGGAAGTTTTCTTGTGAGACTCGGGGGATTTTGGCCAAACACATATTCATTGCCCTTTGGATCTATGACATCAGGTTCAGATCCAGTTCTGGCATTAAAGTCTCCACACAGCAGCACGTTTCCCTGGGCCTGGAAACGGCTGATTTCTGTGTGGACGCTGTTGAGGTATTCCTCATCATGGTAAGGGGACTCCGCTGGGGGAATGTAGATGGCACAGAGATATGTGTCTGTAGCTGAAATGCCAATTTGGTTTAATTTTAACCAGCAATGAAATTTCCCAACTGTAATGGTAGAAATGTGTTTGGCCAGATCCTCCCTGTACCACACCAGGATTCCTCCCGAGTCTCGTCCGCGATGGACTGAACTTAGTTTGACTGAGGGCACAATAACTTCATAATAGCCTGAGGGACAGTAGGTGAGCGCATCATTTCGACACCAGGTTTCAGTGAGGATTATGATATCAACATCTTCTATATTTCTTAGAAATTCAGGGTCTGTGCTTTTAGAACCAAATGTTGAAGAGTGAAGACCCTGAATATTCCAGCAACTTATCTGAAATGAACGCATTTGTATTCTAAAAGAAAAACCTATTTGGTGAGACAGAGAGAAGATAAGGTGAAGTTAGAGTACATGTGAAAACATACATGTGAAACATTTTACATTAGTGCACTTTTTTTTTTTTTTTTTTTCAGTAGAGCACTGTGTGTGTTCTTATCTGTTCAGGAGCTGGTTGCACAGTGTGTGCAGCATCTCTCGGATCTGGCTCAGCTCGCTGGCAGGTGTGGAGCTGGAGCTGGAGGGTGGAGCGAGGGGCCGGGCTAAAGCTTCAGCGTAGCTCTGTGCTCTCGGATGAAGGGGTTTATCTGGGTGTGGGGGGTTTCTTGGTTTCTTCTTGCTAATGGGGACTTGATGGCCAGCAGGTGGACGTGGAGTTGGTGACTGCAGGTTTACAGGTGTGTAGTGGGCCATAGGTGGGTGTGGAAGTGGAGGATGATGTGGGAAGCTCGTCCGGCCGACGTCTCTCCTCGCCGGGGTCGAGGGGTTGTGTCTAGGCATGAAGCGGTGATTCCTCGCCGGGGTCGGGGGGTTGTGTCTGGGCATGAAGGGGTGAATGGGCCGGTAGTGTTCTGGAGTCGGTAGCAGATGTCTCGGTGGCGATGGGGTGCGGCCCAGGGCTGCATCTTTAAGGGTCCTTGCAAAAATGCGCACTGCATCTCTGTGCAGGTGGAGTCCGTCGTACAGGTGCTGGAGGCCGATGTGGTGGTGGTGGGCCAGGTGCACGTTTGGCAGTGCAGAACATCTGCGGGAAATCTCAGTGTTGATGTTGTGGATGATGTGTGGTGGTGTGTCATGTCGTGGGAGAAGTGTGGAGATAATGATCCGGGATTCTGGGAACTTTTTGCTGGTGATTTCTGCCATTTTTCTGACCGCATCAGCAGTGTTGTTGCGCAGCGAGTGAAGGTCGTTAGTCCCGGTGTGGATTATGACGCATGAGGGGTGTCCTGTGAAGTCTCTGATGATCTGCTGGGCGTGGCCAGTTGTGCTGCATCGTTTTGCAGAGACGTTCTGATGTGGGAAGAGTTTCTGTGGGTCCAAGAACTTCCCATTAGAGTCCATGAGGAGGAGAACATCTGGGTCAGGTTCTGGAGGGTGGGCGGGGGAGGGTTGTGTTTCTGCAGAGGTCTGTGTGTGTGTGGCAGGCTCGCTGTCTGTGTTTGTGTAGTCTGTAGTAGGAGCTGTACTGTGGTGAAGTGTGTTGTCTTCTGTGTTTTTCTGGAACTGCTCTCTCATCTCTTGCAGCTGTCTGGAGAAGTTCTCTTCTTTTCTCTCGTTGTCCTCCTCTAGCTTGCACATCTGTGTGCGGAGAGCTTGGTTTTCTCCTTGCAGTTCTCTGAGAGCTCTGTTGAGTTCAGTGATGGAAGAGTTGGTGTCTTTCTTCAGCTGCCTGAGCTCATCTTTGAGCTCTTGGATGGAGATGTTTGTGTTGCGTGTGTCTGAGAGTTTGACTTGAGTGTGTTCTCTGAATTCAGTGAAGTCCAGTTCCAGTAAAGCTAAACTGTCTCTCAATCGACGGTCTGATGATGAAGGTGAAAGAATGGCTGGGCCTTCCTCCTCAGAGTCTGTGCTGTTTGCGTGAGGCTCGTCTCTCTCCTCCTCTACTCTGGCCTTCAGCAGGGGGAAGATCTCCTCGAATGAGTTCAGGCTTGCCTCATTGCCTTGCAGAAGGAAGGTGCCTTTAGTGTAGTAGGTTATGGTGAGGATTGGGTTGTCTGTGTCCAGCATTTCATCTTTGCATATAGTTAATCTTCCACCCCGACCGATTCCTTCTTTAAAAATGTTCTTGAATTCCTCACAGATGGCTGATTTCCATGCATTTATCAAGGTGGTGAAGAAGATAAGGTTGTTCTTGATTCTTCTCCCATTGAGTTGAATGTAGTCAGCATACAGAAGATCAGGGTTGTCTCTGAGAGTTTTCTCTTTGTGTTTTTTTCTGGCCTGTACACTTCTGCACTTCTCTGGGTAAAGCACCTCCCTGCACTCTGTCTGCGCCGGGGTTGCCATGGTGATCGGGCTGGGCCGGGGGCTGGGCACTGAGCCAAAGCTGCATCTAACTTAGCTTTTAGCTTGTAATAATGAGTGATTTTACCAGAATAAAGCCAAGATATACAGTTTTGTGCAAGATTTTTGCCAGATAAAACTCATCTCTCTGTTTAGTAACTGAAGATCAAAAATTGTGTGAAGTTTTTCAACTGTAGTTCCTTTAAAAAAGTCTTTCACGTTTTGGAGGGAAAACTCCAGTTAGCTGTTAGAGTGGAGATCCAGTAGCCAGATGCTAATCCACAGGTTCAAGTCTTCTTTCTTTTATGAAAATTTATTTTCTGGTAAAAAAATCTGTATTTACCCAAATCCAAGTTGTTCCTCTGTTGTTTGTTCTTGTTTGTTGTCGTTATCTCACTCTCTGTCTCACTTTTTGGCTCAATCTTTTATAATTTTTCAGGAGCTCATTTTTAGAGTGGCTGATCAGGCTGACTCATCTCTCTCTCTCTCTGTGTCTGTCTCTGTGTGTCTGTCTCTGTGTGTGTGTCTGTCTGTGTGTCTGTGTGTCTGTCTGTGTGTCTGTGTCTGTCTGTGTGTGTCTGTGTGTGTGTCTGTCTGTGTGTGTCTGTGTGTCTGTCTGTGTGTCTGTCTGTGTGTCTGTGTCTGTGTGTCTGTGTCTGTCTGTGTGTGTCTGTGTGTGTGTGTGTGTGTGTGTGTGTGTGTGTCTGTGTGTGTGTGTCTGTGTGTCTGTCTCTGTGTGTGTGTGTGTGTGTGTGTGTGTCTGTCTTGTTCTACAACTGGACGATGTTGTTTACAGTTCATCGACGGAATCAGAAAGTGGCGATGATGAGATTGACGACTCGGCTTTTGTGGTTCACAACGAGGGGTGAGACAAACTTTTAGCTTATTGTATATTATATTGTGTGTGTGTGTGTGTGTGTCTGTCTGTGTGTGTGTGTCTGTCTGTGTGTGTGTGTGTGTGTCTGTCTGTGTGTGTGTGTGTGTCTGTCTGTGTCTGTCTGTGTCTGTCTGTGTGTCTGTCTGTGTGTCTGTCTGTGTGTCTGTCTGTGTGTCTGTCTGTCTCTGTGTGTGTGTCTATGTGTGTGTGTCTCTGTGTGTGTGTCTGTCTCTGTGTGTGTGTCTGTCTCTGTGTGTGTGTCTGTCTGTGTCTGTCTGTCTCT
>NC_138239.1:462500-472500 GCF_964197995.2 Scardinius erythrophthalmus
GGTCACTGAAGTATTTTTCCCAGATGCCGCCATCTTGTATTGCCAATTGTTGTGGCTTTGTGGTTTCTAAACTGTTCAACATGTCCCAGAACTGACCCTGGTCTATTGCGTTTTCAATCTCCTGAAGTGTTTGGTTGGTATAATGGAATTTCTTTAGTCGTATAGTCTGTTTATATTGTTTCAGAGTTTCAAAGTATTCATGTTGTAGTGTTGGGTCATGTTGGTTTCTGTGTTTTTGGTTTGATAGCTGTCTTAAATGTTTCCTCATTTCTTTACATTCACTGTCAAACCATTTTTTATCAGTGGTTTTTTGTTCACTGTTATGGTGTTTTCTTTTTGTCTTCCCAAGTTTGGCATTTAATGCAGCGTTTTGGAAGATATGGGTAATGTCTTTTGTTGCTTTGTTAGCGCCTTCAGATGTATTTTGATAGTGGACTATGTTGAATGTGTTTATTACATGTTTTATTTCATTTGAGTTCAAAGTGTGTATAAATTGTTCATTACTGTTTGGAGCCCATTTGTATGCCTGATTTAGATTGTACAGTTTACTGAGCGGTTTCTTAGTAGTAGCTCTGTTTTTTTTTTCAAATATATATTTATTTGGCTGTGATCTGAGAGGGTGGTTTGTGCTCGTACAGTGAAAGCACTGAATGAGGAGGGGTCCATGTCTGAAATGGCATAGTCAACTACACTTTTACCAAGAGCTGAACAGTAGGTAAAGCGTCCCAGACTGTCTCCTCTGAACCTCCCATTTAATATATACAGGCCTGAGGTTCTACAGAGATGCACTAACTCCTTGCCATTTCTATTTATTGTTTTGTCAAGGTTGTTCCTCATGACTGTGGTTATGGGGCTCAAAAGTGACTGGTTAAAAACATGCTTATCTTCTGTGTGGTCTATAAAGTCAGATTCTGAGCCTGTTCGTGCGTTGAAGTCCCCACACAGAAGTATTTTGCCTTGGGCTTGAAACTGACAAATCTGTCTGTAGAGAGCTGTAGAAGTCTTCGTCATGATATGGGGACTCTGATGGAGGGATGTATATTGCACACAGATATAAATCTACGTCACAAATGCCCACTTCTTTATTAATTTTCAACCAAATGTGGTTTTTGTTTTGTTTGACCGTGCTGATGTGATTGGTGAGATCAGCTTTAAGCCAGATTAAAATTCCCCCGGAGTCTCTGCCACGGTGTACTGTGCTCAGTTTAACTGAAGGAACTGTAATTTCACTGTAACCTGAGGGACATTGGGTGATTGTATCAGATCGACACCACGTTTCTAACAGAATTAAAATATCAACATCATTTACGTTATTAAAAAAATCAGATTCTGTGGTCTTAAGACCAAATGTACTAGAGTACAGACCCTGAATGTTCCAAAAGCTTATTTTTAAAGATTTCATTTTTGAGAGAAATACAGAAATTCAACTAAAAACAAAAAAGGGCTAACCTGCTGTAACCAATTACTCTGTGTATGTGCGTGTATGTGTTTGTCTGTGTGTGTGTGTGTGTGTGTGTGCGCCATCTATGGTATCCCTGTACCTCATGTTTGTAGTAATCTGTTACACAGGGTGTGGAGCATCTCTTTGATTGCCCCAAGTTCAGATATCGGTGTATTTGATTGCAGAGGGGGAGTATTGTTCATCATAGATGAGTAGGTCGTCTGTTGGTGATGATGAGGGGCTGTTCTGTGTCTTGGTGGGGCATGAGGGTTGGATATAGTATGGGGGCGTGGTGCTGTACGAAGGTGGGATGTAGAGTTCCTCTGATTGTCTTGTTGGTATCTGGGTGGTCTGTAGTTTCTGGGAGCAGCAGTTGGGTGGGTGGGTTGGTTGGGTTTGCGATCAAGGGTAACATCTTTCAACGTTTTGGCAAAAGTTCTTATTCCACTCTTGTTCAGGTGTATCCCGTCATAGAGATCCCATGTTCCAATGTTTGCATGGTGAGCTATGTGGATGTTAGGAAGGGCTGCACAGCTCCTTGAAACTTCCATGTTGACCTCGTGGATGACATGTGGAGGGGTGTCTGTTCTGGGGAGAAGGGTAGAGATAATCACCCTGCTGTCAGGGAATTCCCTGGAAGCCCTCTTAGCCATCTTGGCCATGGCCTCAGCAGTGCCTCGGTGTAGGGTGTGAAGGTCGTTGGTGCCTGTGTGCACCACAATGTACTGGGGCCTCCCCAATGTGTCCTGTCTGAGCAGCTCCATGGCATGGCTTGTGTTTTGGCAGAGTTTGGCTGTGGTGTTGAGGCCAGGGAAAAGGCGTTTGGTGTCCAGGTATTTACCATTTGAGTCCATGAGTAGGACCACCTGTGCTTCTGGCTTGGCTGCTCTGTTAGGGCTGAGCTCTGTGTAATATAGGGGTTGGGTAGCAGGGAGGGCGTCTTTGCCTGGGGGGGAGTCTCTGGGTGTCATGGTTGGAGACCTGGGTAAAGGCTGTGGAAGCTGGGAACTGCTGCTGTTGCTTTGGTACCAAGGGAGAGGGTAGGCCTAGGTGTTGGGACAGCGGCATGTTTGTAGCTGGGAATAGATTCATGGCAGCTCTTCTTCAAGAGTTGCTCCCTCATCTCCTGGAGCTCTTTACTAAAGCTCAGGTCTCTGTTGGTGGCATCCTCCTTTATTTTCAGGGTCTGGGCTCTGAGTGTGGTGTTCTCCTCTTCCAGCTCGAGTATGGTCTGTGTCAGCTGTCTGAGTCTTCTCTGGGTCTCCTTCAGCTCTGTGGTTGTTATTTCACTCTCCCTAATCAGCTCTGCGATGACCTTGTGGTTGTCCTCTTTTAGTTGGTGGAGCTCATGTCTTAGCTGATGGATGGTTTCAGATTCAGCGAGTCTGGCCATAGTAAGCTCCTTAAACTCTGTGAAGTCCAGCTCCAGTAGGGATAGGCCATCTCTCAGTTGTTGAAAGAGCTTGGAGGGAGTTGGAGGGACAGATTCAGATGGACTGGTTTTGAGCTTCAGGTCTGGTTCTGTGACCTCTGGGATCATGGTGCCACCCTCCTCTTCCTGATCTGATCCTGTGTCTCTTCCCATAGTGATGCAACTGGTACTAGGTCGGTCTCTTTCAGCCTCTGCTTTCAGCTTGGGGAAGAGTTCCTCAAAGGAGTTGAGGCTTGCCTCATTTCCCTGTACTAGCACTGTACCTTTTTTAGTGTAATACGTAACAGTGAGTAAAGGGTTGTCTGTGTTAAGGGTTTCGTCCTGACACACAGTTAAGCGGCCTCCGCGACCAATGCCTTCTTTGGCAATGTGTGGGTAACTGTTACAGATGGCCTGTTTCCATTTATCAATGTCATTTGTATGAAAGAGGATATTATTTTTTATCTTTTTGCTGTTGCAAAAAATATAATCGGCAAACAGTTTTTCTGTGTTGGACAGGAGTGTTGCCTCTTTGTGTTTCCTCTTAGCTTTAGCGCTGCTACAGTTAGCAGGGTATTCTACCTCTCTGCTGCATCTGTTATTTTTTAATTCCGTCTCCATGGTAGCACTCTTTGATGGGACAATGATTTTTGAAATTGATCTTAGCTGACTCCAACTGATTCTAACCAATTCCAACTGTCAAATTGGCCAAACTAGCTAAGTTAGCCAAGTTTTTTATTGTCGAAGTCAATAAATCTTCCCTCTTCAATCAAATTTGTTTTACATAGACACAATGGGGTATCTGTATCTTAGGCTGATTTTCTTTTTCCTTATTGATTTATTGTCCAGCCTATTTTCCTACCTCAGGTTTGTGTCAGGCTAGCAGGGTTGGTTGGTGTGCTCCTTGTTTTCTTTCAGGCTTAGATGTGCTGGAGATCTTCTCTTTTTGGTGGTAAGACAGATATTTTGTTGTAGTCTGTCTGTCTTTTTTCGATGTCTGTATCTACTTTGTTGCTATTTGCAGGTTATTGATTTCCTTGGTTTCGTTTTCTTCATCCAGAAGTTGATTTCAAATGTTAAATTTTCAGGAGCTCATCTTGGAATCAGCTTTCTCTCTCTTTTGTAGTGAATATGTTGCAGAAGGTCTTAATTTATATAATTTTATAAAATTTTATAAAAACTGATTGCCTGTCCTGCTCTAAAACAACATTTAAAAGCAAAGAAATCAGGAGCTCATTTTTATGCTGCTGCTGCTGCTTACTCTCAGTAAGTACTCTCTCTTGTCTCTGTGTGTCAGTCTCTGTGTGTCTGTCTCTGTGTGTGTGTCTCTGTGTGTGTGTCTCTGTGTGTGTGTCTCTGTGTGTGTGTCTCTGTGTGTGTGTCTCTGTGTGTGTGTCTCTGTGTGTCTGTCTCTGTGTGTCTGTCGTCTCTGTGTGTCTGTCTCTGTGTGTCTGTCTCTGTGTGTCTGTCTCTGTGTGTCTGTCTCTGTGTGTCTGTCTCTGTGTGTCTGTCTCTGTGTGTCTGTCTCTGTGTGTCTCTCTCTGTGTGTGCATACCTGCCAACATGTACGCATTTTTCGTACTCGGCACGCATTTTGACCCATAAGTACGCTTGTACGATTCGCTGCTCTCTAGGTACGCATTTTGTTGCTCCTCGCATTTCGCCGATTTCAGTTTCTATGCAATCTATGACGCTGTTTCTGCCACTGAGCCACAGCGTTTAAGTGGAGTGAAAAGCTTTCGGCCAATCAGAGCGCTGCATGTTAACCCGCCGCCCATCTGCCCCTCCTATTATGCTTCGCGCTCAATTCAATTCAGTGCCTCAAGCAAGCAAGACTAGCCGGATAAGATCATCTATATGGATAAGATACCTAGGCTTTCATGCCATGGCTGAACCGCCACAAAAAAAGGTTCGGAAAACACAAAGATTTTTAGACCGCTATCGTAAGAGATGGCCTTGCCTCCAGATGTCCAGGCTACCTCATCATGCGTTCTGCACCGTCTGCAAGACGGACGTCGACATCAGTCACCAAGGGGCAACAGGTAACAAACACAGTCTCACACACAAATGCTCCCTATCCCAAAACATAATTATATTAAAAATAAAAGGATGATGACTTTGAGTAATAAACGTTCATAGTGTCAATAGATTAACGATAGCTTATCAAACCCGCCATCCTTCTCATTAGTTGGGGAAATTATTTGGCAGTTAGAATAGAAAAGTGGTGGAATGGCTAGAAATCTAGAAGGTTTTAGATATGCCAGGTGCTGATTAACGTAAGATAAACGTAACAGTTAGTTAACTAATTGAATTTATGAACATTAAAAATGACCTTGACATCATAACAGGCAGTCCAGCTGTGACGAGCTCAGTTCAGTTCACGCGTTCATGTAACTTAGGCTAACATGTAAAAGCTGTCGCAAAGAACCGGCAAAAGTAATGATTATAAATAATGTTAAATATAGAAAGGAGAAATTTTAATTGTTTATTAATAAACAAGTGTTTCCTGTATCAGTGTCGTGTCGACTGCAAAGATGATGTTGATGATGCTGTCTCGCGATCTTTGCAGTAGCCTAGTGAACGCGCCAGAGAGAAATGCACATTTCATACAGATAACATAAGCAGAGAGCAGTCTGTTTTCTTTCGTTTTGAATTGTTCTGTTTAAAAGTAGACATGTCTGTGAGTCAAGTAGGCGCTGAGTTTCGGTCAATTTATGAGGCGAGCTCTAGTTCACGCCGGCGCCTCTGTGTCGTTATTATCTCTTGTCCATATTTACTTATTTATTTATTGAATCCAGACAATTGCTCGATGAAACATTGATTAAAATTGATACAAAACGAAATTCATTTTAAAGAAAGGCTTTGTGCTTTCTGTTTGAGGTCTTTGTGAATGTTTTAAAGCAGTTACTAGTGCCGCTTTTCAGAGCGGTCCGTAACGGAGAACTGTCACGCCCCTAACATTGTTTTTTCCTCATAAATGCGAACACGAAAAATAAAATAAAATGAATATTTTGTTTTGTGGAGAACCAACCCTTCTTCCTCCAGTGGGTAGTATTACTTTTGGTTTGCGCAGTGTAATTCAGAAGGCTAAGTGTAACCTGGTCTGACTCTCATCTTTAACACATTACTACTTAGGCCTATTTATTAGCTCACTCCACCTCCTATTGGTTAGATTAACAAAAATATGGGCACAAAATATTGGACAGGATACAAGACAACATTTGTGTAGTTTCAATATGTACATCCATTCATCCACGCCATTCCTCTATACAGTAATAATAATTTATTGTAATCTTTCTAGAAAGTACTAGTGATGAGCCAAACAATGTATTTTAATGTAAATTACATGTATCCTTTGAATGAATTTTGTGTGTGTGTGTGTGTGTGCGCGTGTGTGTGACGTAATTCATAATATTTGTAACAACATGCAGGAATATAATTCCCCCTCTATTTTCAGATTGCAGACGCCATGTGGAAGGAACAAAACACAAGAAATTGGAAAGTGCCATTGCCTCAGTCCCTAAGATCACCACAAAGTTTTTTGGAGATCAAGATCTACGGACCATCAGGGCAGAAACACTTTTCTCCAACTTTATTGCTGAGCACAATGTGCCAATGTCTATAGCTGACCATGCTGGACCATTATTTAAGAAGATGTTTCCAGATAGTCAAATTGCCCAGCAGTACGGCTGTGCCCGAACCAAGACAGCAGCTATATTGAACACACTTTCCTCAAATGATGAACAGGCCATCAGTGACCTTATGTGCCGTTCCCCATTCAGCATTGCAACCGATGGTAGCACAGACATGGATGATGTCAAGCTTTATCCTCTGGTTGTCCGTGTCTATGATCCCAGTGTTGGAAAAATAGTTGTAGTACTCCTGAAAATTGTTGAGTGTAGAGAGTCTACTGGCAAAGGGATATACAATCTCATTGACCAGGAACTAAACAAAAGGAAAATACCATGGGGCAATTGTGTAAGCTTTTCTGCTGACAACGCCTCTGTCATGCAGGGGATAAGAAAAGGCGTCGCAGCATTCATTAAGTCACAGAATCCCCACATTTACATGGTCGGCTGTGCATGCCACCTAATGCATTTAGCTGCGGAAAAAGCTTCAAGAAGTCTATGTATTGACATTGAAGACATGCTCATCTTGATCTACTACTACCTTGACAAGAGTAGCAAGAGGAAAGCTTTGCTGCGTGACCTACAAATGCTGTGCGACACTGATGTCAGGAAGATTTTGACATTATCCTCGACCAGATGGCTGGCTCTTGGCAAATGTCAATCGACTCCTCCAGCAGTGGGAACCTCTGACTCTGTTTTTTGCTGAAGAGGCAGCAGGGAAGAAGGCAGCTAAACCTCTCACATCCTCAGCTCATCCCTCTCTGAAGAGCCCAGCTGCCTCTAAGCCCTCAACTCTCACACCTACCTCGGGTAAGCTTGCTATCTCAAAGACTTTGGCCTCCAGCTTTTTGAAGACTAAAGTCCACCAGAGAAAGTCCAAGACCGGACCAAGCTCCACACAGCAACAGGCAGGGCCTACACCAAAACGGCAGCAGACAAGACCTACAACCAAACAGCTGCCGGCAGGACCAAGCACTCCACGGCAGTCAGCTCAACCACCTAAGGGGTTTGACTTAAACCAATTTGTTTTTAAACAAAAAGAAATGGGCAAAAAACAGAGGGATCTGTCCAAAAAGAAAACAGAAGAAAAGGAAAAGGAGATAGAAAAAACAGAGGTCACAAAACCACAGAAGTTGTATGCTTTCTTGACTGACCCACAGTCCAAGCTGTACGCTCTTTTTTTTTTTTAAAGAGAGCTATACCTTTATTTGAAACTGCAAATCAGAACCTGCAGAAAGAAGAGCCATGTGTGCCCATATTGCTGCAGATATTGGAGCTACAGTTGCAAAAAATGCTTTTGGCATTCTGTAAACCTGACTGTGTTGTGGAAATGATGGAAGAAGTAAAGAGAGGATGCCAACCCACTCTGTACAAATCCAGTGAACACCAGCTACCTGATGATGAGCTGTCATTTGGACATGACACAAAGACATTCATCAAAAGTCAAGCTAACTTTCCTCTTCGAGCTTTCTTCAGGGATGTAAGGAAATATTTCACTGCAGCTGTTGAGTACATGCTCTCTAAATTCCCCTATGGGGATGAATTGCTGCGTCATGCTGCCGTAGCTGATATAAGCAGACGACAAACAGCTAAATTCTCCTCACTGACATACTTCACTGACAGGTTCCCCTGCTTCTTGGGAAATGGTGTTACAGTGGATGAAGTGGAGGAGGAGTTTCGGCTCTTTCAGTCCTCCACCTTGAATGATGGTTTTCTTACCAAACGGACTGATGAAGCTTGGAGAGAATTAGGTGTGATGGAATCAGGAGGAAAGAAACTTTTTGCAAACCTCTCCACAGTTATGCTTGGGGTGTGTGTGATTTTTCACAGCAATGCAGACTGGAAAGGATTTTCAGCTTGGTCACTAAAAACAAAACACAATGTCGTGCTAGCCTGAGCACAGAGATGCTTAGTTCTCTGGTGACAAGAAAAGTCATGATTGCCTCCAAAGGCAGCATTTGTTACAAAGAGACTTTCACTGACGCACTACTTAAAAGTTAAACGATGCAAAAGTTTAAACTATGCATGGAAAATTATAGTTTTTGTTGTTTGATTTTGATATTGATAACTGCTAGTTTTGCACATTTATTTAATGTTTTGATTTATTTATTTACAAAGAATGTCCTCAGTTTACTTTCATTTCTGACAAGATTTTCAGGTGGAAGAAGTTTCCATGGGCTATGCCTCCTGTACAAAATGTTCGGAGTGATTGCAGTAATTGAATAACATTTATGGTCTACTTGTATATGGTTATGGAGTAACTAATAAATCTTAATTGGTGAAAGTATATTATGTGTATAATATGTATTATAGTGTTAGGTATCTCATAGGTTTCTCACAGGTGTGTGTGCAACGGTGGAGCGTACATTGGCGGTGGGCTGTCAGGTTCTTGTGCGCGTGGCGTGGGGGGGGGGTTGTAGTACTCATAAAATTTCTTCAAGGTTGGCAGGTATGTGTGTGTGTCTCTGTGTGTGTGTGTCTGTCTGTCTGTGTGTGTCTGTCTGTGTGTGTCTGTGTGTGACACTGTCACATTAATTTAAGTGTTCCTTTGAAAACAGAAATGCTTATGATTGCTCAGGAGGTATTATATTGGTTCACATAATGTTTATGTATGATGAATGATACTCCTGTGTATTCCTGTGTGATATGCTTAGCTTCCACTGTGTATGTTGGTAAGAGGGGATGTCTCTTTAAGGCTCGGCCGCCCGCACTTACTATGAAGGCGTGCCTAAGCTTATGAATGGAGGGTGAATCAGGAAGGGAGGGGGGGTGTTTGAATTCATGGCGCCAGCAATGTTTGCTGCAGCTATAATATTTAAAGCTTGTTCCTTATGGTTTGATAGCATTTTCAAACGTTACTTTAAGAGACTGCTTTAATGGTGGAGAGAGGTCGGAAAATTATTCAACCACCTGGATTTTTCACTCGTGTACACATCTCTGGCAAACGGATTATTTTCACGGACTAATTTTTTCCTTTTTTGGTGTGTGTGTGGATTACTTTTTTGTCTCGTTCCGATCGAGGATCATTCCCATGGACTAATGGACTGAACGTTTCCCGGTTGGAAAGACGGTAGCGAGCTCATGAGGCAACCCGGACATTTTTTTTTATTTTTTTTTCCTGTACGGGGTGTTTGAAGGTGGTGAGTGCACGGGATAATTGTTTCATTATAATATACAGCGCTCAGCGCGTCATTCAACTGAGCTGTTTTGTGTGTTTTATGTTTATGGTGTTCAGCGCCGTCTGAATATTATTGTTATCTTTTATGCTGTGTGACTTATTCACTATCATACATCTGCTCGTGCTAATTTATATGTTAGAGAAAGCATTGATATAGGTGACAGTATTGAAGCTTTGGTGATATTCGCCATTATTGTATTCATTCCAAAGAATCTCCTTGTGCGTTTATAGTAACACTGCTGTTTTAAAATAATATTTGAGGGCGGATTGTGTCTCTGTGTGTGTGTGTGTGTCTGTCTCTGTGTCTCTGTCTGTGTCTGTCTGTGTGTGTCTGTCTCTGT
>NC_138239.1:475000-515000 GCF_964197995.2 Scardinius erythrophthalmus
TGTGTGTGTGTCTGTCTGTCTGTGTGTCTGTGTCTGTCTGTCTGTGTGTCTGTGTGTGTGTGTGTGTGTCTGTCTGTGTGTGTGTGTGTGTGTGTGTGTCTGTCTGTCTGTGTGTCTGTGTCTGTCTGTCTGTGTGTCTGTGTGTGTGTGTGTGTGTGTCTGTCTGTCTGTGTGTCTGTGTCTGTCTCTGTGTGTCTGTGTCTGTCTGTGTGTCTGTGTCTGTCTCTGTGTGTGTGTGTGTGTCTGTCTGTCTGTGTGTGTGTCTGTCTGTCTGTCTGTGTGTCTGTCTGTCTCTGTGTGTCTGTGTCTGTCTGTGTGTCTGTCTGTGTGTCTGTGTGTGTGTGTGTGTCTGTCTGTCTGTCTGTCTGTCTGTGTGTCTGTCTGTCTGTGTGTGTGTGTGTCTGTCTGTGTGTCTGTCTGTGTGTGTGATTTATGCTTTCTTTTTCAGGTTTGAAAATGCCATATCCAATACCCTGTACCATTCAATTTTATTTAATGACATTTGTCAAAGATACAGAAGAGTGATAATACACACATAGCAGCCAATAAAATCTGTTGTTCAATATCTGACTGCTTGTATTGCCTCATGACTGATGAAAATTTTGCCTTGTTGTGTGCAGTAGAATTTTGATGCATCGCAATGCATCGTAGAATCGAATTGAATCGAATCGTTACCTGGTGAATCGATATCGAATCGAAACGTGAGGGCAGTGCCAATGCACACCCCTACAAAAAAGTATCGAAGTCGCTCGCCAAGAGGCAGTTCACATATCACGTCTTTTTCGCTCTCAAGTTCATTCAATGTAGGCGTGCGGTAAGCGCACTTGAAGCGACGCGCTCGTTTTTTTTCCAGGCGCAGCAACATGAAAAAAGACATGAAGGATGCGGGTGCACACAAACACTACGGGTGTTTTTCTCTTCTCCGTAAATAAATCTTGTAACAGAGCTACAGCAAGCGTTTTTCGGCGGTGGAAATCCATTAGCCACTAAAACTTTTTTGTCATTGTGGAGTTGCAACGACAGACGCCACGGGAAAATCGGACCGAATTTTACTATAATAATAAAAGATAAGCTAAAGTGTATTGTAAATGTCACTAAATCATTTTTTTTATAAAAAGAATGAGTCAAAAAAGATGAATTAAAGTCTGAAATATGTGAGGTTTATCTTTTTATAAAAACCTTTTTTGTCAACTTTATTTGAACTTGTACATGTTAGTATATAACATGTTGCAAGACACTTTTAAAATCTGGCTATAATTTTTAATCGTATTATTTTAATGTTTATGTTAGTGTGTATTGATGCTAATTTTATTTGTTAGTTGCTGTTTTCGACATAAAAACTTTCATTGTGTAGTATTAGTACTTTTTGAACAGGATTCTGTGATAAGTGATCATTTTTGGCACTATAATAATTAAATGAAATGTTCATGCCATTTCATCTCTAGTTATGATCAACTAAAATCATCTAATTGTGTTTTTTACAGTAGGCCTATAATATGCAAAGTACAATTTTCTATAAAAAAAATTATATCTGATTCTGTTATTTTCTCTGACACACGTTGTTGGGTCTGGAAGGTTACTAATGTGATTGCTTTTTCTGTAAATTAAGTTAATGCTTTTTCAATTACTGAATTCATTGAAATAAAATGAATTCTTTGATTTGAATTTTTTTGGCAATGCGTCGTGTAGGTCTTAAATTTCAATCTTTATGGTCTTAAAATGTCTTAAAAAGGTCTTAAATTTGACTAACTGAAACCTGCAGGAACCCTGTTATAGTTTGTGTCGATTTTTGTTTCATTTTGATAGTTCCACCACCCCATGTAAATTAATATGTTAAGGTAACGTTACTCGAGACAAGTGCTGTAAGTTATTGTGAATAAGTCACGGCTAGCAGCTAACTGTAAAGTGTTCGCGGAGTGCCTGTGATCACGATACAGCAATTTTGTCTCGAGTAACGTTATTGCTTTTATAAAACCGTAAACTATTGACCAATCACTCAGAATCAAGGATTGGAACTTCCCGTTTTATAAACATAAGTAATATAATACTGTATGTGTGTGTTCGGTTTCAGCTTACAGTTCGTTACAGTTCGTTCAAGTGCTACCAGTCTGATCTACTGTTTCATCTCCGAATATCTGAGTAAAGTAAGATTTTATACTTTTCCAACTTGATTTAGCCAGATATTTTGTCAAATACTGACACTGGTCCCCGCTACAGCATTTAACACTGTACTGGTTTGGTTAGTTTAGTTCATTTTAGTTTACATCATGACAAATATATTTCCAACCACCTCCCCATGTCATGTTGTTTCAGGTAATTATTTCATATTATATTAAGTGTGTGTTTCATGAAAGTATGATGTATTGCGACATCAGAAACGAAGAAAAACTAAATAATGAGTATTGTAACGCTTGACGTAAAGCAAGTCAAATTTGTAGTTTTCTTTTGTCCTATTAGAACTACAGAAACGCGACCCGGTTTGGCAATCTTGCATAGCGTGGTTATGATTTTGGAAATATTATTTTAAGTTAAATGGATTGTCTATCCTCTAAAAAACAACAACCAGCTTCAATGTGATTTCATGACATTTTAATGAAATGCTTGTGTATTACAGGTGCTGTGAGAAAGAGCCATGACATTACACAAAACATGTAATCCGGTGGTTCAACCTGGCATCAGATAGGGGAAGCTCAAGGAGCCGTCCCTCCTGTCAGCAAACCTTGACCCAACAGTAGTGACCCAACAGTAGCGACCCCAACAGTAGTGACCCAACAGTAGTGACCCAACAGTAGCGACCCCAAAAGTAGTGACCCAACAGTAGCGACCCAACAGTAGTGACCCCAACAGTAGCGACCCAACAGTAGCGACCCAACAGTAGTGACCCCAACAGTAGCGACCCCAACAGTAGCGACCCCAACAGTAGCGACCCAACAGTAGCGACCCAACAGTAGCGACCCAACAGTAGTGACCCCACAGTAGCGACCCCAACAGTAGCGACCCAACAGTAGCGACCCAACAGTAGCGACCCCAACAGTAGCGACCCCAACAGTAGCGACCCCAACAGTAGCGACCCAACAGTAGCGACCCCAACAGTAGCGACCCCAACAGTAGCGACCCCAACAGTAGCGACCCCAACAGTAGCGACCCCAAAAGTAGCGACCCAACAGTAGCGACCCAACAGTAGTGACCCCAACAGTAGCGACCCCAACAGTAGCGACCCCAACAGTAGCGACCCCACAGTAGCGACCCCACAGTAGCGACCCCAACAGTAGTGACCCCACAGTAGCGACCCAACAGTAGCGACCCAACAGTAGCGACCCCAACAGTAGCGACCCCAACAGTAGCGACCCAACAGTAGCGACCCAACAGTAGTGACCCCACAGTAGCGACCCCAACAGTAGCGACCCAACAGTAGCGACCCAACAGTAGCGACCCCAACAGTAGCGACCCCAACAGTAGCGACCCAACAGTAGCGACCCAACAGTAGCGACCCCAACAGTAGCGACCCCAACAGTAGCGACCCCAACAGTAGCGACCCCAAAAGTAGCGACCCAACAGTAGCGACCCAACAGTAGTGACCCCAACAGTAGTGACCCCAACAGTAGTGACCCCAACAGTAGCGACCCCAACAGTAGCGACCCAACAGTAGCGACCCAACAGTAGCGACCCCAACAGTAGCGACCCCAACAGTAGTGACCCAACAGTAGTGACCCCACAGTAGTGACCCCAACAGTAGTGACCCCAACAGTAGTGACCCCAACAGTAGCGACCCAACAGTAGCGACCCAACAGTAGCGACCCCAACAGTAGCGACCCCAACAGTAGCGAGCGACCCCAGCGACCCCAACAGTAGCGACCCCAACAGTAGTGACCCCAACAGTAGCGACCTAACAGTAGCGACCCCAACAGTAGCGACCCCAACAGTAGCGACCCCAACAGTAGCGACCCAACAGTAGCGACCCCAACAGTAGTGACCCCAACAGTAGTGACCCCAACAGTAGCGACCCCAACAGTAGCGACCCCAACAGTAGCGACCCAACAGTAGCGACCCCAACAGTAGCGACCCCAACAGTAGCGACCCCAACAGTAGCGACCCCAACAGTAGCGACCCCAACAGTAGCGACCCCACAGTAGTGACCCCAACAGTAGTGACCCCAACAGTAGCGACCCAACAGTAGCGACCCAACAGTAGCGACCCCAACAGTAGTGACCCCAACAGTAGTGACCCCAACAGTAGTGACCCCAACAGTAGTGACCCCAACAGTAGCCTATTTTTTTATTGTTACTGGCTAAAATGATTGTTTAATGATTTCATGTTTTATTCATATTAATAAAGGCAGATACATTAATAACTATTCAAGCTTTTATAGAGCAATCCAGTCTATCTAATGTTCGTCCACCATTAGATTTTAAATATATCTGTAGCTGTATCTAGTTTTGGCCAGGTAATTGGAATGTGAAAGGTTTCCTGACCGATATGAACGGGTCCAGATCGGATCCACGGCGGATAAGCTGCTTTATCAGCGGATACGGTTAGGGTCTGCCGCGGATCTGGTCTGGACCCGCAATACTTATCTGTTCCGGATTCGTTGCGCTGTGCAAGTGGACTCCATTCCGGACCCGTTCTGCGGATCCGTACCGGAGCTTGTGGTACCTCCGCGGCGGATCCGGTCTGGAGTCAGTTTGCTATCTGGCATTAATATAAACGGACTAATTTGGCGATGCAAAAATGGCCAATTTTGGCACAAAAAAAAAATATTTTGAGTTTTTTACAAAAATGAGTTATAAGCTCTCGTCTAGCCCAAATAACAATGATCTAAATGTCTCTTTATTTGCGAGTTTTCTGAGAGGAACCTTTCCTTTGGCCAGGAGAAATGCCGTACTCATAGACAACGCTATATAAACGCTAGATGTCTCGTGCGCGCTGCTGGCCAATGGAGGTCGACGTCAGCACATTGGCGGCCATCTTGTCACAGGGTGCTCGCTCACTCGTTCAATGGTGCGTACCATTAAATGACCATAACTTGCTCAATTTTCTACTGATTTTCAAATGGTTTGGTTTGTTATAAATGTCAGATATGTAGTTACGACACTGCATACATACACTGCATACATATGAATAATTATAACATACATGTTTAAGCATTCAGAATTATAGCCACGTTAATAACGTTTGTAAGAAACCAAACCGTTTGTAAATCCGTCCAGATTTCAGCAAGATAAGAGGATTTGTGTGCGTGCTGATCATTCACCTTACATTAAGCCTGCCTGTGACAAGATGGCCGAATGGTGATGCCGGAAGTAACTGCGCCATAAGACATCTAGCGTTTATATATGATATCTATGGCCGTACTGCTCCTTCTCGGTGTGTGTGTGTGTCCGTGGCCGGTGTTACAATATATTCGGTTCCTGAAATATTTGGTTCCAATGGGTGGAGCTACCATGAATATTTACTGTACGATACCATAGCGTGGGCGGGGCGACCAGCACCTGCTCGTTTTGTTTTATGGATTATTTATTTCAAACAGGTAATAGTTGAACGAAGTTAATCTTACCCAGATAGCACACGCACATCGCACAGGCATCTGTGTGACGTCGTCATTATCATCTGGAAGACGTAATTCTAAGGGCGTTTGCTCATCTGGAAAACGTCGCATAGACGTCCTTGTCAGATGTTCAAATGACATCCATTGGACATATCAGAGACGTTTATTATTAGAATATTATGTCTGTTAGACATCTGATTTATGTAGCATAGATGTCGTTTTTAATTAGACATTTTTGACGTTCCCTAGCATTTATTGATAAAAACTACAGCTACACGAATTATGTCTACATGATATAACTAAACCCAAGTATTTTACACTCAGAACGAAAGCACACAACAGTTATCTATGATTTAAATGTTTTTATTAGTGTATGAAAACAACCTTTAATTTCTTATATATTGTACTTTAAAATTCTCGAACAAACAATCATGGATAGAATAAGAACACAATGGCTTTAAGAGGGCATTCTCCCTGGAGCCAATCGAAGATAATCTTTAACGTGCTTTTCAGCCTCTGCTTCTGTCGGCGACGGAAGGACAGGATTCTTCATCACTGCTCCTGTGTGTTAAAAAGGTAAAACAAAATTAATTTAACAAATAAAACTTATTTTTTTAAACCTTACAGTTTATTTAATCCGCAAAATAGATTTTATTTCACTGGTTTCTATGAGTTTGGGCAAGGATAAGCTATATATAAAAAGCAATGCATAAAATATGTTTGCAACACACAAACAAAAAAAGATTTTTTATGTTTTTAAAATAAGTCTCTTCTGCTCACCAAGGCTGCATTTATTTGGTTAAAAATAAAAAATAAAATAACCTAGTAATATTGTGAAATATTATGACAATATAAAATAACTGCTTTCTGTTTGAATAGGCTATATTTAAAATGTAAATTTATTCCTGTGATGACAAAGTTGAATTTTCAGCATAATTTACTCTTCAGTGCCTGGGACACGGAAAGTGGGGGTGCTGTGTTTGTTCATTAAAATTTATTCATTTTTAGCATTTAGTCATTTACTTGTAAAAAACACTTTAAGTGGGCCATTTAAAAAATTTTATTTATATGTTAAATTATGTTTTTAAAACATAAGCGCAGAGTGTTACGTGTGTGTGTCGAAAGAATTTGTCCGCAGCTGCTCAAAAAAAAAAAAGTTAAAAACCCCACTGTTAGTGTTTTGTAAGGAACAGGCAAATATGTTCAATATAGCAGGAGACATTTTAATTGTTTACTAATAAAACAGTTATTTTTATGTCAGTGTCGGCTAGACAGATGAAGTTGATGACTCGACTCGCTGCGCCATCAGATAGAAATGCACATTTCATACGAATTAAATAAGCAGCGCAGTCTGTTTTCTTTCGTTTTGAATTGTTCTGCTTAAAAGAAGACATTTCAAGCTATTTATATGTCTCAGGTCTGTGAGGCAATAGGCTACCTTATAGGCCTACGCTGAGTTTCGGTTCATTATGAGACGAGCTCCAGGTTCGCCAGCGCCTCCGTGTCCTGATTATCTATTTTTGAATAGCCTATATTTCTTATTTAAACCCAGACAATTGGTCGATGACACATCGATTAAAATTAAGATACAATTAAATACAAAACGAAATTAAATTTAAAGACAGGCTTTGTGCTTTCAGTTTGAGGTCTCTGTGAAAGTTTTAAAACATTCGTTTAGTGGCGCTTAGCGCTGCACGTCCGTGACGGAGAACTGTCTGTAACAATTTTTTTTTTTTTGTGAAATAAATTTCTCTATATATATATATATATATATATATATATATATATATATATATATATATATTTTTTTTTTTTTTTTTTGTGAAATAATTTTTTTTGTGAAATAAATTTCTATATATATATATATATATATATATATATATATATATGTATATATATGTATATATATATATATATATATATATATATATAATGTTTTTTCTTCCTCGCCCATTTTTTGACTATGCAACTCCGGAACGACTTATAAAATAGGCTACGGTAAGTTATTTATTCTTTTTGTGCAAATGTCCCATAAAGTCCCACCCTTTAAAGGGTAACTAAACCCTAAACCAACTTTTTTTAGTTAATGATCTGTAAGAATGGGGCTTTGTTAGTGCTGTTCATTGATTCAAGTAATTTTTTTGACATTTGTGTTTAAAGTATTTTAATTTTACTAAATATGGTGTAAAAACGTCTGAGTGCTGCCCTCTTCAGGTTGAACGGTGGCTACTGCAGTTGAATTTTCCTATTGGACGTTGTGGTACACTCTGATGTCAGAGGGTACCAGCTAACCACGCCCTTGCCTGCAGAGAGATACGTCTCAGACGCCCCCAATCCACTGGGCTCTGCCCACTTTTCCAGCATTTTTCAAATATTGCCAGTGGGTGGAGTCAGGCTCAGACCAGGGGTTTAGTTACCCTTTAAGAATTAATTTATGTCCCGTTGACTGGGACAATGACAAATGTCATTGCATTACGAATATAAGCAGAATCAATAGTCAAAAATGTGTTGTGCAATCAGGTTTGAGTGTGTGCACTATTTGAACAAGTGTTCTCACTGATACGCTTGTTGTGATTCGCGGAGATTTGACGAGTTTTATAGGCTTGATCAAAAGTGGTGACGCCCTATTTCAAACTTTCTATTCATCAAACAATCCGAACATTTTTTACATAACTGTTTTCAACTGACAATAACCAGCAAATGAGCATAGAATAATTTCTGAAGGACATGTGACCTTTCAAAAACTACGCTTTTTCTTCGTTATTAAAGGGGTGGTTGATTGCTATTTCACTTTTTTCATTTTAAATACTGTGTAATGTTGCTGTTGGTGCATGAACAGTATCTGCAAAGTTGCTGCGCTGAAAGTTCAACGTAAGCAGAGATATTGTCTTTTAAAAATCAGGAAGTTTAATGCCTACAAAAACGACTCGAATGGGACTACAACGAGATACTTCCCGGGTTTTATACGTAACTAACCCATACATTTACATCCACCCTCCCTCCGGAACATGTTCTGCTGTCGAAGAGGAGGAGTTATAGTGGAGAGCTGTAGCTGTCAGGTCTTCTGTGTTCAGGCTTCCTACAGACGCTGTAGTTCGTCAACAATGGTTAAAACTTAAGTTTGATTATGTTCCTGACAATTACAATCGTAGTTTAGCTCTCTGTGCTGCACATTTTACGGAAGACAGCTTCCAGAATCTACACGAGTTCAATGTCGGATTCAACAAGAAACTATTACTCCAACATGAAGCAGTTACAGCTTTAAAACCAGAGGCCACAACCTGCAAGTAAGATTTAAACATTTTAAATGTATTTGCCTGTATAATTTAAGACGTACGTTTTAGTTTTATCAAGGATGTAAAAAAATGCCAGCGCTGGCTTTAGTATATGACAAACGCGTACAAACATTTTGGACCCGAATTTGTATATGTACAAATTTTGTAAACGTATTTTCCATGTATACTTTATGACGTAATTTTTTGATTTGATCAAGAACGCAAACCAATGCCAAAGCTGTTTGGTTATAGTAGCTAGTTAGTTCGATGTTATTTTGTGTGTATAAGAAACGTGTACAAACTTCAAAAAATTATCGCAACAGCGAACTTCAGCTGCTGTTATCACATGTACACCTAAAGAAAACGACAAACTGAGTAAACTACCGGTAATTTTTGTGAATAGTTAAACGGTTGTTCATTCTATCAATAAAACAATATCTTTAAAAAACGGTATTACTCAGTCATGTAACGTATTCAGTTATATTAAATGTTTAATCAGGGGGAAAGCGTATCTCAAAAGCTAACAAACAGCAGTAGCATTTTCAAGTAACAGCGTATGGGAATTCTTTGAGAAAATAATAATAATTAAAAAAAATTACCATTCAGAAACGTTTAGTAAGAGCCGTGTTTGCGGAGGTTCTGCTTGACTCTCTTCATCACCGCTCTCTGGGTCTGATTCTGGCTCAAACTGATGAGGCAATATTGACACCATTACATTTGACCGGGTCCGGAGCACATGCAACTGTCGCCCGTAAAGGTAATGGGCGTGAAGATTCCGGACGCAGTTTAGCCAATTACAACCATTACAACACACCGGCCGAACTAACCAATCTGAGCTCATTGCCTCTTTCTGAGGGAGTGGTTTCATAGACTCAGGAAGTCAACCGGTCGTTCAAGTGACAGAGGAGGAAGCGGCTTACAATAAAGGTGAAATTTATGAAAAATAAGGCGTTTTTTAACAAACGAAACACGAAGACATGTTATATTGCAGCCCATAAACATAATCAAGCTAAGAAAAAAGGCAGTAAACCACCCCTTTAAACAATAACGTCAACCGAGAAAATCATATTTCAGCAAATAATACAGTTTTCAGAGAGCTAAGAGATGTTTACATGTTTTATAATTGTCTTTCCAGATTGTCTAGATCTTCCATGGATGTGAGAGGAAAGACATCATCCTCACTGTCCACCACTAGCATTGGAACATTGGAACATTGGCCTGCAAGGGACTGGACCACTGAAGTCAGGTGATTCATCTTCATGTCTAGTTCATGTAATGTCTCCAGAATCATCCTCTCAACAGCTGCAATACAGTAGGTTTATCTGGGAGAGTATCTTTATTAAACTTAAAAATGTATAATTTTACAAATTTAGAACTTCAATTTAACGTACGTGTACATTGATCAGAGATGGAACTCCATCGCCTCACACCAGAAGCACCTGCAAGCACACAAATCTCTAAACAGGGTTCCTACACATATTCCATACTTTTCCAGACTCAAATTTCCAAACCTCTGTAGATTTTCAGATCATATTTAAAGGGGGGGTGAAAAGCTGTTTCATGCATACTGAGTTTTTTACACTGTTAAAGAGTTGGATTCCCATGCTAAACATGGACAAAGTTTCAAAAATTAAATTGTATGTTTGAAGGAGTATTTCTGTGCCAAAAATTGTCCTTCCGGTTTGTCACAAGTTTCGGAAAGTTTTTTTTCGAGTATGGCTCTGTGTGCTCATTTTCACTCAATCTCCTGTTAATCTTGAGTACCTATAGAGTAGTATTGCATCCTTCATATCTCCAAAAAGTCTTTAGTTTTATTATATTTATAAAAGACAGATAGGCTGTACCTAAAAAAACGAGCGTCTGGAGGCGGGCCGTGTGGGCGAAGCTAATAGCTGATAGCGCTGATAGCTAACAACAACACAGAGAGACATTTGAAGCAGTTTCTTACTCACCGACTGTGACCGCAAACCTTTATCATTGTGACTGCTCGATCCTTAAGCATTCACTGTTCCTAACGCTGGGTTCTTTGGGAAGCTGAACATGATGGTAAGTTTTCCCTCACATCCAAAAAACACACTTTGGAGACACTATGCAGCGCTGCCGTTGAGTTCCTGTTGATGTGCGCGGTCTCGCCCTCCTCTGGTCTGGTTGTGCACGGGCGAGCTTTTCCGGGAGAAATGCTCATATAAGGAGTTTCACTCTGGTCTACGTCATTAGATCCACGATCGGCCGAAATCCTTTAAGGATCGAGCAGTCACAACGATAAAGGTTCGCGGTCGCAGGCGGTGAGTAAAACTGCTTCAAATATCTCTGTGTGTTGTTAGCTCGGTTAGCACACAGCTTTAGCACACCGCCCGCACGGCACGCCTCCAGCCGCTCTGTGTTTTCCGGAAAGACTCAGTACAGCCTATCTTTCTTTTATAAATATAATAAAACTAAAGACTTTTTGGAGATATGAAGGATGCAATACTACTCCATAGGTACTCAAGATTAACAGGAGATTGAGTGAAAATGAGCATTTCACCCCCCCCCCCCCTTTAAAGTGCCCCATTATGCTTTTTCGAAAATATTCCCTTTAATACAATGTGTAATGCAGTCAGATCGCCTGTCAATCGAACTCCCTGCGAAGAGTCAATTGTAAACAATATTATTTGTTTTATTAATGCTTTTTTACCTTGTATGTTAGGTGAGTGATCACTCCAAGCATCTTGGGGCTAGGACAAGCTCACTGGAGCTAAGAAAGGTGATGTTGGTAAGTTGCGCATTTGTTAACATGACAGTGCATGAAACTGGTACACCTTAAGTAATACCTCAATAATGACTGAAATTGGCTTTAAAAAAATATTTACTCTGCATTCTTCCCTGATGTGTAGATGGTCTTGGGTGTTGATAGAGAATGTGTTCTCTAATTAATTATACAGAAAAAAAAAATGTTGTATTTCTTTGTGTTAGGCTGTGACTCGTTTGCAATGAATGTGTTTTTGATTTCCTCCATATACCAATTAATGCTCTTTTACCTTGAATGGCAGGTGGGTGTTCATGCCAAGGCTCGTCTGCCTGGGAGAAGCTCACTGGTACATCTGGAGCTGAGAAAGATGAAGTTGGTAAATTTTTTATGTTATTAAAATATTACATGACAAAAATATCAGTTTTAAAAATGTAAACTCACAATTGCTGAATGATTTTCCTGCTCTACTTTGTGTGAGCAGGGGTCTTATAACAGGACCTGGAAAAAAAAATAGCACTCAGCAGTTACATACACCTACGTCTAGCAACCATTTAACTGGTTTCATTGTATTTTTACCTTTTGTCTTGATGTTTACAAGCAGGGCTTTGCAGGCGGGGCTTTGTGTGCAGGCAGAACTTTTTCTCTATTAATAATTTTCTTTTTTTGTGGGGGGTATCATGAGGCTCATCATCTGATGTGTATATTTTCTTTCTATGAGCAAAATCATGGTATTTGAGTATTTTACAAAGCAGGATTAGAAGTAACCTCTAAGTAATAACACTGCCCTGTTTGTCAACTAAAAGAAAAAATCCCCCCCCCCCCCAAAAAAAATTAATAAATAAGGAAATGTAATTTCCTTCCCCAAACGTTGCTCCAAGCCATTACATTACATTTAAGTGTATCTATTTTGAAAAGTAAAATATGCTTTGACAACTTACTTGTGAATTCTTTTTCCAGGCATCTCCGTTTCTGAGATGTCAGAAGTGTAGCATGCCTTTTTCCATTTTTTTGCAATGTTGTCAAAAGATGCTGAAAGAAACGAAGTTCGTGAATTTAATTCATGCAAGCATTAAGCCATGGGATGTCATGTGATTTACCATCTTTTTTGATAATGTTCATTTACACTGTAGTTTAACCTGCTTACCTGATTCGTGCAGAATTCTGACCTGATGTGTGGTCCACCCTGTGTCTGGCTGTGGTGCCTCCATCATCCTGACACTCTTCAGCAACCGGTCCAAGCCTCTGAATGGAGGCCACCAGGAGTGGCCATCTGAGTACCAGGACTTTGCTATAGTTCCAGTTGTCCCTTCTCCCACAAACTCCACTATCAGGTACATGTTTTTTTGTTTTTCTTTTGTACTTCAACAACCTAGATGTTGAAAGACACTTCTTGTTTATTTGCATGAACATTTTCAATTAAAATTTTTCATGATTCAAATTTACAAAATATCTGTGATAAAACAAAATCACAAATGTGTCAAAAAAAATGTAAAAAAATTATTGTGTGTGTAAAAGAGGCACTGAAACAAAACAACGGTCATGAGGAACTAATGGCGCTTTTCCATTACCAGTACCAGCTTGACTCGCCTCGTCTCGCCTCGACTCAGCTCAGCTCGGCCCGCTTTTCGCTCCGTTTTCCATTGCAGATAGTACCTCCACAATAGTACCTGGTCGTCATAGCGACGCGGCAGGAAACTGCCATGACTTAATCTTTTACGCGAGACACTCCCGCTACCCACACACACAGGACAATGGAGGAAATCGAGTGTATGCTGTTTTTGCATGTTTTTGCTTTTGTTTTTGCTGTTTTTTTATTCAGTATACTCCATCTGGCGCGTGCAATGATGCATGAGGACATAATTTTCTGCAAAAACTACTTCCTGTACAAAAACAAATTTTAGTTATTATACTTATTAGGTCCTACTTATCCCAAATAGCAAGAACAATTATAAAATGCACACCAGGCAAACTCTCGGGTCTCAGGAGGTTAAGTGCATTAACACGGCAAAATATGACACCAAGACATGCATACAAAATACTTCAGAAATCATATTTCTGGATACTCAAATTTAGTTAAAACCTTTGTAGACATGGCTTTCATGATGGCACTACAAAAACACATAAAAGTGAAACCCCATTGCCTTATCTACTGCTTTTCTTATTGTTGTGGGCTTTATAGGGTGAGTGATATTTCTTATAATACACAAGTGAGATAGACTAGTGCAAAATTACAGATAGGTCATCAAACTAATATTAGCAGAGGTTTTGCCTCAAACTACCTGACAAATGAAGCCACGCAATGATGGAGTTAAGATGAAGCTTTTAAGAAACTTTAACTCTGGTTTCACTAGCGATTTGAGTAAATGAAAACATAATACATTTAAATGTGAATTTGCTGTCCACCACTGAAATCTAGTCTTGGCCGCCTTTAACCCTCAGGGGACCAAGAACGCGCCGGCGCGTTTTGCTCGTTTTTTTTTTTAGCAATGAAAAATAAACACAAAATGCTCTGTTAATTTTGATCTTTAATTTTCGTGTTCTACATCAATCGATCCTGTTCAGTTTCTTTTTTTTTTCTGTATACTCACAATAAAGATAAAGTGTTTTGCTTTTTGACAAATAAAGAAACTTTAACATGATGCGATGTCTGCCTTCTCTCTGTATGTAAACTCCCATTTGAAACGCGTTCGAAAATGATCTATAACTCCGCGAAAATTCAGTCAAACAGGCAAACAGACCCACGGGCATAAAGCTTGAGATCGCAGCTTTTAAATGAAGTCATTTATATAAAAAACAAATATTATCAGCTTCTGTAATCTGTATAAAAAGAGAGCGATTCCAGTCGAGCTTATTACGAGCTCATTGACTTTAATTCGTTCACGCCTACTCACGGAGCGCGTTATTCACAAGATAATGTGCTAAGCCATCTATGCAAAACAGGTAAACGCCCCCAAGCAAATGTATTAAACGCTTCAAGTTTCATCATTTCGTCACCTGCGCGTTGGGAAGATGACACGGTACACCGGTGCGGAAGCCCTTCAGTTCGTCCTGGATACTAGCGACGAAGAGTCCAGATTTTCATCAGAAGAGGAGCGCGACTACTCTGATGACGACCGTATGTATTTTGAAGAGCGAATTGATCCAGCCGTGGATAGAATTTCGGATGAGTAAGTATGTATTCTTACTTGCATTAGTTGACAAGTTATTCAAAACATGAGCTTACATATTATACAGGCTGGACTTGCCATCCAGAGTATTGACATTTGATATCTACCTTTATTCAACACGATCTAATGAAAGTGCATATCTATACCATGAATTTAATATCTTGTACCATTTCAACATCAAAAATGTTTTGTTTTGTTTTTTTTTGTGTACATATGCTACACCCCTTGGTTAGGAAATTTGTATTTGTATGTGTAGCCTAAATGATATGTTTAGATCATTATGTATGAAAGATAGAATTTAGAAATTATTTTAGAAAGTAGGCCTAGTAGGCCCTAGGTGTTTAGATTATATTTTGACTATATAAATGCTGCCTCATTATCATTAACGATGCATACTCGCAAATATCAGTTTTAAATGTGTGTAAATGTGCTGAAATGTGTAAATATACCCAGTTAATGAAGTGCACAAATGTGTTAGGCTAATGTTTGCGGTGTGCCTCTCCGTTAATGGCCCATTGACACGCATATAGGCTTATTGCACGCGTCTGAAATTATTTACATCAGTTATTCATTATAGACTAATGCTACTATAGTTATATTTATGTCATAATATTCTTCAACTTTTTTAAAAGGAATGTAGCTTCATCACTACCTCCGCCTGCAACTCGGAGTGCGCTTAGCAACACAGTCAGAAATCAGAAAGAGTAAGTACATATTTACCCACTATTTTACAGATGTTAGTTCAATTTTGTTTATACTTAGTGTTAATATTATGAGCCTGTATGACTTTATTATTTATTTTTGGAGATTGGTTGATGTTACATATGTTTTGTAACTTTTTTTAAAAGGAATGTAGCTTGTTCACTCTCGCCTTCCACTGCAACGAGGACACGCAGCAACAAAAATCAAAAAGAGTAAGTACATATTTACCTACTATTTTACAGATGTTAGTTACATTTTGTTTATATACTTAGTGATGATACAAATGCAGCCTATATGTGCCTGTGTGGCTTTGCAACAAATGTGTTGTTATGCATGCACAATATAACAATTATTGATTGGTAATGTTAATATAAAAGAGCTTATATTGTGTTGCTTTATCAGCATTGCTAAATGTCCATCAGTTATGCATGTGCTGGAATAGTACTCTGTAAAATATATGATAAAAATAGTTTTCAACTTTTTTTTAAAAGGAATATAGCTTGTTCACTCTCGCCTTCCACTGCAACTCGCAGGACACGGAGCAACGGAAATCAAAAAGAGTAAGTACATATTTATCTACTATTTTTTTTAACTACTACTTTGCAAAAAATGTGTTATGCATGCACAATATTACAATTATTGTTTGGTAATGTTAATATAAAAGAGCTTATATATTTTTTGTTTTATCAACATGCTGATTGCCCTGCCCTGACATGCTGATAGTACTTTGATCAACCTTTATTAACCTTTATTAATATTATTATTTTTATAGGAATGTGGCAAAGAGGGCCAAGACAAACATTCAGACGAGCAACAAGGAGTCCACTCTGTCATGGAAAACAGAGACTGACATTGATATGGTTCCACAGACTCTGAGCTTCCTGCCTGCCCGGGAACTTGGACCACAGCTGAGTTCTGCTGACACACACACTCCCCAGACTCTCTTCAAAATGTTTTTTACTGTGAGATACCTGCCTTTACTTTTGTTTATTTATCGCTCACAATTGCTTTGTTTATAGCCGACTGATTATTTATTTTGGTCACATTTGATTTGCTTAGAGCCCGCATCAACGGGGCATAAGCATTTACTGTGAGATACCTGCCTTTACTTTTGTTTTTACAAAATTACATTAAAACAGATTGAAAAACAAAACATTTGAATCTCCTCATTCTTTGTTTAGGCTGCCTCACCTGATGGCCCATTAGCACTTGGGGGAGCGTCTATGTCACACCCCTGGTCTGAATCTCATTAATATTGATGACCCATTACCACTCCCACGCATAAACCTCTTCTGACAAAAAAACTGTTTTACAATGTTTAAATCAATGTAGTGTTTTATGTGAACAATTAGGCAGGATGATTTTCACATAATTTTGAAGCTAGAACTTAAAGGGAAAACATCAATTAGTCAAAAGTCTTGTGGACACATATTTAATATGTGTTTTGTGTTCTTAAATCAGCAACTTTCATTTTATTTTTTTCCAATAACCACGCATAAACATTATTCTCTTAAAAATACAAACATCTACATACACGTTTCTGGCATATTATGGTAGCCCTGTTTGTGCTATATAGAGTAAATTTACACCTTTGCCATTAACATGTTTATAAATAACTGAAAAAAGCACAAATATCAAGGCATGTCAGAACATCTCAAAGGCCCCAAAAACACCGTGGTCCCCTGAGGGTTAAAAAATAAATAAATAAATGCAGTCGTCACCGGCGCGCAATGACTTATGGGGTGGGATAGGCCGCTTAGGATCATTTTATGTATCCTTCCTTTCACGGGGAAACGAAGGGTGCATTTGGCGTCGCTTTTGAATAACATTGCGATGACGACCGGCCTTCGAAGGATGCAGAATTGAGTTGGGACAGCCTTCATCGTGACGCAATCGGCCTTCAAATGCAACCTCCAAGAATTCAGCCTTCACATTGGGACACAGCTAACGTGAAGCAGAGTTATGATACATCACTAGCCTTGAGTACTTTACTGTTTTTATAAAACAGTCACCACACAATACAAATATTAAAGCTGAAAAATATGTATCTATGCAACTTTCATGAAATCACTAAAAGCCTTCCTTCTGCTGGAAAAAGTAGTCCCTGACCACAAACAGCAACAGAAGTTACCTACATTATTTCAGCAAAAATCTATCTTTTATGAGTGAGTCAGTCGGTAAACAGAGTCATGGGAAAGTCATGGGAAAACCCCTTTACTGTTAAAATTACAAGATATCACAGCGGACATTCAAATGGATTCTCACTCACTTTCTCAATCCCTCAAAATAATTGACTCTAGCTTCAATATCAATGAACAATATCAATGAGATCAAACATGTTTAAGTTGCTAAGAGTGGTTGCTAGGGGTGTTGTGTACTAGTGATACATAGAACCGTTGGGTGAAGCGGTCATGGCTGTGTTTTATTGTGAATAACACACAGCTATTGACCAATCAGAAGAATTAAGGATTGGAACTAACTTTTATAAATTGCAGGCCAAACCTTGGGTGAGGACCTTCCTACACTTTCAACATGTATAAACAAGTTGTAAAGCAGAAGCCAGTTTAACCCAATAATATTAACAAAAGTAAGAAAAAACTGGTATGACTCATAGGTAGGCTCTGTTTTATAATAGCGTTTTGAGTGCTGTCTGGATGAACAAGTAAGCAAAGTCAAGCATGTAATCTATTTGTGACCATCACCTATAATTATAGCGACGGTGAATAAGGTGTCAAAGATGGCGACATCCATACAACTAAAAAAATGTATCACAATTGACGCGACAAGTCCAATCAAAGTGTGACTTCATCTGTCAAATTTGAACTAGCAGTAGCTTTTATGACTGGAGAAGCTAGGATTATTTGAGTCAGGCATAGATCACAAAACTGACAGTAGCAGAGAAAGAGCTTCTAATACCCAAGCATGTAGTTTATCGTGGTTAGCCGTCAGATACTTTGACAGATACGTGTGGACTTGAGACGCGTTTCTCCAGTGTATAACTTGCATTTGATGGTTGTGTGTTGATGGGAGAGCAAAAAAAGTTTTGCTAAAATATTTATATGAAATGTAGGTTTGATATTCTACATGTATTTATGAGCCGTAACTGTTAACGGTATACATGTAATTACCACAATTGTTACATGTAATACAATGGCTATGTTCATTTACTTCTTTCAGACGAGTGAATATGTGCAACACCGTGTCCTAACCAGACTATTTCTGCGACGTCACCGCTGGAACAAAGTATGATGATTTCAGGTATAGTACTGTGTATATGTGCATTATTTAATGTTATTACATGGCTTGGCTGAATTCCAATGTAGGATGAGGTCTGTTATTTCTTGATAACAGACCGCTGCGAACTATAACAGACCGTTGCCAAGAACGTTCAAACTGTTTGTTAACAGACAATTGTTTCAGTAACTCTTATGTATTTTTAATAATGTTAAAAAAAGGTGTAATATTCATGGATTTGTGTAATTATCCATTTTGTTGAGAGTGCTTGGAGCTTGCTGAGTGCGCGCTCTTCTGATTAGCTGTGATTTTTACCACTGTGACAAATTTTTGAGAATCTTATCGTGTCTGGTTAGGACACGGTGCTGCTCCTACCAGTTAACATTTGATCTCAGCAATACTGGTAAATGAGCAAAACAAAGTGTTTTTTTTAAAGGTGCTCAAAGTGATGTTGGGTGACGTCACTACTTGTTGACGCTGAAAGTTTTGTCAAACAAAACGGAGGCTAGCTCGACCCTCCCTCCTCCTCATCCGCACACTAACCCCCAGGGTGTCCGCGGATCCTTAAAAAGTCTTAAATTAGATTTTTAAAATTTAAGGCCTTTAAAGGTCTTAAAGTCTTATTTTTACTTATAAAAGGTCTTAAATTTTCGATGGCAATTTGACTTAAACATATCTTAATGTTTTCTAAATTAGAACCATCTAATTAGCGTACTTTTTTTATTCTTTCTTTGCGGATTTGCTTGTTCACGTGCCATTACATCCGTCTCCTACACGCGCAAAACAGGAGGAGAGAAGAAGCGAGTTGGTAAATGTCAGTTCAGTTCTAAGTTCAGTCTTGTGTGTAGTGGTTTGCGATGTGTATTGTCTATTATGATATTGTAATCATTGTTTTAACGCTGTACGAGGCACTGTGAGCTGACATCACTTTTGTCTCTCGTGCTTTCACTGCGTGATGTGTGCAGTTATAGGTAGGCTGTTCCCAAATGAGTTTGTCTCATATTTATATCATATGTTGTTATCATATTCATAGACCTACAATATCACATCAGCAAGACTTCCGTTTTCCCGTGCACAATTGCAAATGTGATTATATATTTATATAACAGTTAAATTAACAATAAATTACCATTGTGAGTTACATTTTATAAACACTATTGTTATTGTTTGTTTTCCATTTATTTCGCTGACGAGAATTTCAAAATGGAGCCATAGCAGAGTTTCAATGCCACTGACAGCGATGAGCTTATGACTGGAATCCGCGTTTTGAACGAATCAATTTAATGATTCAATGAACAATCACTTGCTTCCCGAATGAATCAGCCGTTTGAACGAATCGGTTGAATGAATGACTCCCTCAACTCATTTATTAAAACCATAGATATCATATAATAAAGGCCTTTATTATATGATATTATCTATGATTAAAACAGTGACTTGCCGCCACCTACTGGCAGCTTTAGTTTAATATTTAGTAGGGCTGTTTTCGACTAAGGATTTTCATAGTCGAATCTGATTCGTTAGATTTTGCCGTAGTCGACTGATAGTCGAACCTTTTTTTTTTCTTTTTTTTTTTTAGATAGCAGCTCGATTTTTTCCATTTCAAACAAAAGAGCTAAAAAACACATATATCACACATATATCATAACATTTCATAAACATGAGGAGCAATATGAGAGAGAAATTTGGTGATGGTTGTTTAGGTACATTAAACCACGTAAAGCTTTTTCACGCCCATGAGAACCGTGTGGAGTCAACTCACAGCCGCTCCGCTGCCCTGCTGAAAATGTGAAGCAGAAACGCTTAATATCAGATAACGTCCATAATAACTGGACTCTGGGTTCGATTTTTTGACCATTTTCAGTGGTTATGAGGAGCAATATGAGAGGGAAATTTGGTAATCGTTGTTAAGGTACATTAAACCACGTAAAGCTTTTTAACGCACATGAGAACCGTGTGGAGTCAACTCACAGCCGCTCCGCAGCCCTGCTGAAAATGTGAAGCCGAAACGCTTAATATCAGATAACGTCCATAATAATTGGACTCTGGGTTCGATTTTTTTTATCATTTTAAGTGGTTATGTGGAGCAAAATGAGAGGGGAATTTGGTAATCATTGTTTAGGTACATTAAACCATGTAAAGCTTTTAACGCACATGAGAACCGTGTGGAGTCAACTCACAGCCGCTCCGCAGCCCTGCTGAAAATGTGAAGTAGATTTTTGAATACATTTTTATCTATTTACATTAGTAAGCTACAGGACATCGTCTTTCAAAACATGACCTGAAAAAATAAAATAAAAATGGTACCCAGCCCTTCTGAAAATGCGAATGCGTCTCTGTCCCCAGCACATTTCAAACCAAACTGACGCCCATGTATTCGACTATGAGGTTCATAGTCGAATCAGACCTCTCCGAATCGAATCGTCGAATCCTCGACTATTAGAAGTCAGCCCTAATATTTAGAGTACTTTTTAAGTAGAATGTTAAAATTAGAAATCATTTCATATTTAACAATCTCATAGCTTTATTTATGCAATTGTAAATATAGTGTAAATATATTAATGCCAGATCTGATGCCACTTCTGTGTCACCTCTGCACTGGAAAGATGGATTTTGATTTAATGATTTAATTTGACTGGTAACACTGGTATTGTGTAATTATTCTAATAGAATTTAATTTGAATGTTAGAATTTGACAAAGGTGATGCATACATCTACAAATGTCAATAAATAGGTGAAAATGCCCCTGGAAATCAATTTAAGATGGCAGTGACTTTCTGTCACTGCACTGCATAGAGTATGAAAAATATGAATATCTTCGTCTGTCAGCTGTTAACAACAGGCCTAAACCAGCCATAGCACCAAGCACAAAAACACAATCAGTAAAATATCTAATTATTACCAACAAAACTTTGAAAATATCGATTGAGACATATTTTGTCGATATTGCACACCCCCTAATGCATGGTATTAATTTTGATTTCTTCTGGTCTTAAAAAGGTCTTAAAAAGTCTTAAATTTGACTTTAAAAAATGTGCAGATACCCTGAACCCCCCCCCAAAACCCACCCCAAACCCTCCTTGTAGGTTATTGGCTGAAACATTTTGTTGGTTTTGCGGTGTGGGTGAGCCCAGTTTGTTTTTGTTGCTGTTTGTGGAACCTGGGCTGTCTACAGAGACTACGTTTCTTTACAGTTTTCAGGGGACAGGCAGCTAGCAGATGGTGAGGAGATGTTTGCTGTATGTGACAAAAATTAAAGGTGCTCTAAGCGATGTCACATTTTTTAGGCCAAAACATTTAAAAGTTAACCCTCTGAGGTCTGAGCTGTTTTCTGGGCCCTGGAGGTGTTCTGACATGCTCTGACATTTCTGGTTATTTCTGTTACTTGTGACATTTTCATGGTTAGTCTAATTACACTGTATTCAGCACAAACTCTGCTACAATAATATATCAACAGCATGTATGTAAAAGTTTGTAGTTTTGAGATAATGACATTTATGCGTGGTTTGTGAAAATACAAAAAAAAATTCTCACTGAAATAAGGCCATGAAACCCATACTGATTATTTCTTCACAAGACTTTTGAAAATTGTATCACGTAGCCTAGAATATTTGCTGCAAAACTATGTGAAAATCACCCTGACTGCTCATTCAGATAAGACAATATATTGATTTAAAAATTTTATGACGTGTTTTGTGTGAAAAAGCCTTATGCGAGAGCTCATTAATATGTAAGCTTTTCTCACCTGAGAAAGACAAAGAACCTCCCCTAACGGCCCCATTAGGAGCTATCAGGCACTGTCATTCTGAGCAACCTTGCACAATACTGTAAATGAGGAGATTTAAAAAATAATGGCTTTTAAATTGTTTGGATTTATTTACAACACAGCATCGTCCAAAGATACACAACACATGCCAAAAAAGCACTTATTGAAAACAATGATCCAAAGACAGAGACCTTTGTGCCATTCCTAAAAACATACATACCTTTAATTTCCAAGGTGTTTGATTTTCACTTTACCATGTACAGAGACTCATGTGAATTTTGAATTCAGCAGTCATCAGTGTCATCTGGGCCCTGAAAAAAAAGTGAACATACTGATATCAAGAGAAAGGCCTGCACGATTTTGGGAATAAATTTTAGATTTTTCTGGTTAAAATTGTTTTTTAAAATTCACAGAACACACACACACACACACACACAAATGTTTGCAACAAGATATAATGAACAGTGAACACCAGGTTTGTTGTGCCTTGTAGGCATAAGCTATGCGCAGTGCTGGATAAAATAATAATAACCTATAACAGTATAAATCTTCCAAAAGATTTAAGTAACAACTAAGCTAGAGAAAAATATATTGATTATCATGTTACTTAAAATGTTTCCATTAGTGGTCCATATGAAATGAGATAATAGTAAAAACATGAAGCTGTTTGTTTTTCAAACGCGATCGCGATCCAAAATATGATACATTCAAATGCAATCACGATCCAAAATATGATACATTCAAACGTGATCACGATCCAAAATAAGATACATTCAAATGCGATCACGATCCAAAATATGATACATTCAAACGTGATCACGATCCAAAATATGATACATTCAAATGCGATCACGATCCAAAATATGATACATTCAAACGTGATCACGATCCAAAATATGATACATTCAAATGCGATCACGATCCAAAATATGATACATTCAAACGTGATCACGATCCAAAATATGATACATTCAAATGCGATCACGATCCAAAATATGATACATTCAAATGCGATCACGATCCAAAATATGATACATTCAAACGTGATCACGATCCAAAATAAGATACATTCAAACGCGATCACGCTCAAATATAAAACATTATGGTTACCAAATACATATCTACGTTTGAGCAGATATCCACAAACACAGTAACAGTAAACACGGGTCTAAATATTATAATATTCACCATCTAGCAACAGTTCAACTGCAATGTGAAATTTATGCAACAATAGCAAACTAATATGTAAGAATTTCTTACCTTATCTTTCTTGTCTTCAAATCGCGTTCTTCTCCTGATGTAAATCCAATGTAAGCTCAGCCACGTCTTTCAAACTCGACGAAAAGTGAAGTGAAGTGTTTTGTTGTTGAGGTAATGAGGGCGATCGCGTTCCATGTGGAGATTTGCATGTGAATCTCTTTTGCGCGAGTAGGCGTGGCCAAATTAACTGTAATGAGCAAGCGTTTGAGAATCTGGACATCTTGTTGGTTTTATACAAATTACTTAAACAGAGAATATTTGTTTTCGTTTTGAATCCGATCATTTAAAAGTACACACTTAAATGTTTATAAAGGTATATGGCTCATAACTGTGTGACAAGTATTCGCAGAGTTTTGTTTCAGTTTATAGACGTGCTCAAGAAAAAAAAGTTCACCGCGACGGAGAGGCAGAACGCACACCCTGTTTATTTTCTTTATTTTACAAAAGCACAATGTTTTGATTTGATTGTAAGTGGACACATACAAAAGTAGAAATATCACAGATTCTTTTTTTATATTTCTTTTTTCTGTATGACCATAAATGACGGAGAAATTTAAGTTTATAGTGCTACAATGTGGAGAAAATCCAGCAAAACGCGCCGGCGCGTTTGTCGACCTCAGAGGGTTAAATAGCTGTGGAATTGAAATCAGATTGAACATGATTCTCACAGTGTTAAGTATCTATTAAGAAGGTTGTTGACAGTATTGTGTTCATGTTTCTACCAATGTTGTTTGTGAGAAATAAGTATTTTAACCCACAGTAACTTTCCTTATAGGATGCTCTAACATTTTTCATTTTCTTTTCTCTACAAAACAGCTCAAGAGATAGTTGATCGTCAGATGCACAGATCGACCTCTAGTCCACCTTCATTCCCACACCCACCTGGCCAGTAATGTTTCATTAAATAATAAAGTAATATGCAGTCCATAGCCAGTGTCTGCCATGCACAATCTGTTCCTTGTTCATTGCAAATGTTTTAGATTGTTCTATTAAAGCTCATTATAATCTTTGAGAACGGTATTATGGTAGCTGCAACACTTCCTAGGGAAGGGATCTTTCGTGTAGGTGTTCTGGCAGAACTCGTCCAGCAGGAGCAAGTTGTGGGTCATATCGCTCCAAGGTCCTCCAATCAGCACCAGCTCATCAGCAGAAGCCAGACTTTGTGACTATATTCACCTTTATGCTCTCAGCAGTTACTACATGTGTCTTTAATTTTTTTAAATATATTTAAATTTTAATCAATTCTCTGGAAAGTAAATGTCATTAAATATGTGAGGTAACATGAATCAAATTAACATGTGCATATTGTTTACTCCTAAGGCTTCTTCCTCATATATCTACAAGGGTTTTCTTTACCATTGCCAGCTTTGCCTTGCTCATTGAAAATATGAAAATGGATTGGTGTGTGTTTAACTATTTCCGTGCATGGCATAGTCAAAGAACCACCTGACACAAAGCCATGGATCATGGAATAAATTAAATTATTACTCAAATTATCAAGCTTGTTATGCTACATTTTACATTCTAAGCAACAGCCAGGCATGGTTGTCTAGGGCCTAATTTATGTTTTCTGCAAAATACATTCAGATTTGTATCCAGTAAGGATAAAGTTGCCCTTAACAACTCATTGAAAGCATTATTTAAATAAATCCATGTGTGTAATGCTTATATTTTATTTTTCTGTACTGAAAAAAAAAGCGAAGTGTCCCTCGTAAATATATGTAGTAAGACAAAATGAAAAATGGTGAAACTGCATTAGCCAACGCCATGGGCGAGGCTAGCCCCTTTTTAGGGGTGCTTCAGCACCCCTAATAAGGAGCTCAGCACCCCTAAAACTTGGAGTAAGAAATGTTGTTATTCTAAAAATATATATATATTTTTTTTGTCTTTGACAAGGTTAAATAATGTTCTTCATCTTCAGTCCGCAGCAGCGCCATAAACAGAGGCGCGCGTGTGTGTGTGTTTGTTCATCTGAGCCTCATTGGTCTTTCACTTCTCGTCAATGTCAGAATATTTGAGATGACCAATCAAATCAAAGTAGGCGGGCTTTATGTTCACAGAAGCTGCTGAGCGCGAATTTTACATGGAATTTTAGCAGCACGACTGACGCTTCAGTTTACGGTCAAGTGCGAGTTAAGAAGATGTAAGTAGCTAAACTAAACATTTTATATTTGACAGTTTTTTAGGTCATAAATGTTAAACGAATGACAAAAATAATTAGAAAACTAATAAACTTTTGTCTAATTTCGCCATTTTGAGCTGAAAATAGGCCTATATAACGTGTAATTATGTCATTGTGAGGGGACAAGAAACATTAACAAAGCCGTTTTCATAGGCACAAGATTAATAATGCATGTGTACATGTTGAGAATTAATATAATACAATTTGTAGCCTTCAGTAAATTAAAAAAGTTCAGCTTTAGGAGGGGAAGAGACAGGGCAAGATCAGGGGACTGAGAGAAAAAGACAGTGATGGAGATGAGGAGAGAGCAGGTTTTCAATCTATTTCTTATCCTTTTTTGGCCTTCAAACGTCTTGAAATGCACATATCAGAGAAATAAAAATGTTTAACCCCATAACAACCTCAAATTTATGACCTCTTTGATTATAAAGCCCTGTCTACGGCCATGTATTAGGCCTAGATCAATAATGAATGTGTACATATTGTGAATGAATTTAATAAACTTAGTTACCTAGCTTTCCTGGTAGCTTTGTCTGAGAAAATGATTCATAAATCAACCTATCAGTTGACCCTATGTTTACTTTCTTCACTGACAGACAAAAATGAAAAGCCTATATCAGTCAAAGCTCAGCTTTAGGAGGGGAAAAGACAGAGCAAGATAAAAACAAAGAGAAAAAGAGTGTGATGCTGATGAAGTGTGGAAAATAAACAGCTACCCGCACATGGTTTTAAAGCTGTTGTTATCCAATTTTTTTGGCCTTCAAATGCACATATGTAGATCAGAGAAATCAAAATTTTCTCGGGGGACCATGCCCCCGAACCCCCCCCTAAATACCTCGCATTTGGTACCTCAGTGATTATAAAACCCTGCCATATGCATGTTACTGGATGAATGAATGAAACTAGTTAATAATGCGCATTAGACCATAAACTAACTTTTTTTTTTTTTTTTAAATCATACCCTCATTGGGGGCTGAGCCCCCCTAAAATGAAAATCCTAGAATCGCCCCTGGCCAACGCAAAATCTCTTTGGTAAAACTCAGTTTTGTTTTCACATGTGCTGGTAAGGGGAAAATGCAACAATGTTTTTAATGCTTGTCGAATTGTATGCTGATCAACGACGAACAATGAGCCATGTATGTATAATTATTTAAATATATAAATTCCGTGTTTTGGATGCGAGTGGCACAATGCAAGCCAGAGACACCCGGCCGCGTCTGATCTGCTCGATCCATGGCAGCATACAATTTAAACTATTTAAGATTCATCGTATAGACATCGTATAGAGGTAAGGAAGACGGCTCATTAATATTAAAAAACGGTCGTTCGAATGCGATGTTTACCAGACGCTACGATCTTTCAAAGACGTCTCCGCGATGTATGTGTGCTATCTGGGGAGACGCTGCCAATAACGCACATAACAGCTGTCACAAAGAACCAGCAAAAGTAATGATTATGAATGTGTCAAATATATCAATGAGACATTTTAAAAGAATAACTAATGGAGTAATAAATGGTTAAATTCGCTGATAATCGGGTGACCAGATCGCAATCCAGAATTTAAAGCCGACAAAGCTATGGGTTCACGCACAACTCTCTCATTCGTCGTGACGTTACATTTCGTCTCGTCTCGTTTTGGTCAACGAAAATGAAGAGACATTTTAGCATAGTTTTTATTTTTTTAAACCACGTTTAGTCTCGTTTTTATTCGTCAACGATATTGCATTATACATGTATTTTAGTCATCGTCACATGACCATGCATTTACGTCTAGTCTCGTCTCGTTTTCGTCAGGTGATAACGATTCGTTGACGACAATATTTCGTCATAATTTTCGTTGACGAAAGCAACACTACTCACATATACTGTTCACTCTGTACATGCTACCCTTGGGAGATATCATTAGGAAACATGGCATTAGTTTTCACTGTTATGCTGATGATACTCAGCTCTATATTTCTTCACGCCCTGACAAAACTTACCAATTCACAAAATTAACGGAATGCACAGCTGATATAAAAAACTGGATGACTAGTAATTTCCTACTACTTAATTCTGAAAAAACAAAGATTCTAATTATTGGACAAAAACTTCCTCGCGTAATAATCTAGAATACTGTCTAACACTTGATGGCTGCTCTGTTAAGTCTTCGTCTTCGGTTAGGAACCTGTGTGTGTGTGTGTGTGTGTGTGTGTGTGTGTGTGTGTGTGTGCTCTTTGATACCAATCTTTCATTTGAAAGTCACATATCAAGTATCTGTAAAACCGCATTTTTCCATCTTAAAAATATATATAAATTACAACATATGCTCTCATTGACAAATGCGGAACAGTTAGTTCATGCGTTCATGACATTAAGGCTAGATTATTGTAATGCTCTACTGGGTGGTTGCCCTGCACGCTTACAGTTTTTCTCAGTCGCTTTGGTACATTTCTCAAATAATCCTCAACATTTGCAAAACAGTAAGTGCTCATTTCTCAAAACAATTCGTACAAATAGCAAAACACCATGGATTACCTGCAAAAGCCAGTCTGTTGCTCAAAATCCTTAGTTCATCTCTCAAAAGTAAATATCTGTGTCAAAGAACATGTCAGTGCCATCAGAATGATATGTCTTTGTGTCATTTTTTACGGATAAGACAGTCAAATTGCTTAGTCATGTTGATCAAATTGCTTAGTCAACATAACAGTTTACTGTGGAGAGATGTTCTGATGTAAACTATGGCTAAAGTTTTGCTGACAATAAATTGTAGGTTACATCTTAGTGTATGTGGGAGTTTGATTGCAAGAGACTGGACAAGATTCACATTTACGCTGTTTGTACTGTAATTTGTTGACAGACCATGACATTGCGATACAGAAAGGAAAAGACAGCACTGCATAGCACAAAGAAAAAAAAGAAATGTGAACATAGTCAAGTCAAGTCATCCCCCTGCTGAAAAATCCAGCTAAAACCAGCCTAAGATGGTCAGGCTGGTTTTGGCTGGTCTCCCAGCCTGGTCATAGCTGGTTTATCAGGCTGGTTTTAGAGGGGTTTTGAACACTTTTTTAGCTGGTCTAAGCTGGTCAGCCTGGTTTTAGCTGGTCATTGTTGGGCTTAGCTGGTTTTAGCTGGTCATTGTTGGGCTTAGCTGGTTTTAGCTGGTCATTGTTGGGCTTAGCTGGTCAGGCTGTTTTTAGCTGGTCAGACTGGCTGACTATGTCTTCTCTATTTTTCCTGCCACTGTGTGTTGTGACAAATAATGTAAACAATTCCAAGTATACTTAAAATAATCTTCAGGAGCACAGGCAACAATTCAAACAAATTCCTTTTATTTAATATTGCAGCCCCTAAAAACAACCCATTGATATGCTAACAGTAATGTACAAAATTATTAATTGAAATGATTAAAATGCTAAAAACTATAATAGTAACTAAAGGAGAACAATAACAGAATTATAGAGATACATTTTACATTACATTTTTCTTTTCTTTTTTTATGACATCTTGTATTTTTTGGGATATGTAATACCCCACTTGCTTCTCCCGCTTCTCTTTCTCCTTTTTCGGGTTCTTTTTGTTTGAGCCAGTCACTGAAGCAGACTTGAAAGATAAATAATTTAGATTATTAATTTGTCACTTTTCAACTAGTAAAACTTAGAAAGGTAATCAACTAATGTAAAACCGTTTTACTAAATTGGCTACGGCTACATAAAGTATATGAATGAATGAATGAAGTAACAGATTACCTCTCAAAACTTGCAGCTTGGATGGTGTCAGGGGAGGCTTTGCAGAGTGTTTATTCGTGGGACACTCCTTTCCTGACACACTTCTGCTCTTTAAAGTGTTTGTATGTGGATCTTCAAGACAAAACATAAATGAGCTTCAATTGTATGAAAAAAAACACTCTTCAAAATATCTTCTTTTATGTTCTACAGAAAAAATAAACTTATACAGAATATATTCCAGTTGGTAGCCAGTGTTAATTAGTTGACGAATAATTTTCGTCATTATTTTCGTCAACGACATTTTTTCACAGACGAAAACGAGACGATAACTAAATAAAAACTAGTTTTGAATGACAAAAACTATGACGAAAATCTATTGACATTTTCGTCAACGAATAAAAACTAGACGAAAATGTTAGATAGTGACGATTTGGAAAGCGATCCAGTCTGATGTCCTGCATTTGTGGTAGATGCGCACATTTGTACTGTGACGTGCTGATCTACCCAGCGGCACACGAGTTGGCATGCGCTGCATGTCTCATCAAACGTTAAAACATGTAAACGTCTGGGAGAATGAGTAGAGCAGACATGTAGATCTGAATAAGAGTGATGACGCAAAAAAAAAAGCTCTATTCGGTACGGTTTTCTGTGCGCACACACCCGACCCGAAGCGTGCAGCCATTCACATAGACACCTATACAGCGCGCGAGTACGGAATTGAGCTCTCTTTCGTGTCTGAATGGACAAATACACACAACATTATGTCTAAATGTCAGTTTTTGAGAGTATTCACGTAAATTATGTTGGTTATGTCTTAAACAGTTGTGAGTGTATCGCATGTGCATCAGTGCAATTGGATCCGCATGTCATTGGACATGATCCGATGTCTTAAAGTGACAGTGAGTAGCCTAATAAACCTGATGTGTCCTGTGTCCTTAATATTGATCAAGCAACAAAAGAAAAAGAGAAAAGCATTCATTGCTCATTAATGGCTTTAATAAGGATTAATTATATTTAATTCATACAAATAAATATGTCTGCTTGAAAGAATAGAGAATGATGTATGCAAGTAGTTATAAAGAATGCATATGTCATTCATTGACTGTGTTCTACTTTAGGAAAAGTGGTTTTATTTAATTTTAAGATATTTTTTTAAGTTACAGTAGTTAAATCTGTATCTGTATTGCATGTTCAAACTTTAAAATCATTCATATTAGCAGGTTAATATATGTTTTCTCAGGGAGTATATGGGTTTGGGAATTTTAGAGAAATTCTAAATTAATGCATTTCAATTTAAACCCATTATATTTTAGTCGACTAAAATCTTATTGTATTTCGTCGACTAAAACTAGACTAAAACTAAAACAATTCAGATGACTAAAATATGATTAAAACTAAATGGCATTTTAGTCAAAAGACTATGACTAAAACTAAATCAAAATTTGCTGTCAAAATTAACACTGTTGGTAGCTATAAATGTTGTGACGTTACTCCTACTTTGGCTACCACATCAGAGCTACATTTTTTTTAAAGATCTCAATATTACAAATAAGAAGCTGTATTTTTTTTCCTACAAAGATATCTAGTCATTTCAGTGAGATCTTAACAATTTGTGTGGAACCTTTCAGCATGTGTCAAGCAACTTTAGTCTGGGTAGATGCCATATTTAATTCCATATTTAATTCCAAGTGAATCAAAAATGAGGCTGTGTGGAATATGCATACAGTCAGTTCAAAAGTTTGTACCATCTAAATGTGCTGGATCTTTTTACTTCATCACCACCCATGTTTTCTAAAGTAGATTTTTTTCAATATTTCATCAACATAACAGTACATTTAACCGATTGTAAGTCTGTCTTTTACAGACAGTGTTAGCTGTAGCTTTGATTTCGAATTAAAAGTCTCAATATGTGATGATCATTAGCTTCAATGCAGAACATTAATAACTATGATTGGGACTGCCATATATACATACATTATAATGAGCAAAATATTGCATTAAAAACGTTGTAAATTCTTTGGGATTAGTTGCTGTGTTTCAGACATAGACTGTAAAAAAAGATGGACGACGCCCCTTCGCTCTCTTCCATTGATGAGAACTGAAGCCCGATATGGCGCTGACATATTGGGGCTTGAGTCTGCGCAGTAGCGATCTCGGGACCAGACCTGCGCAGTCGTGAGCACAAAGTAATCAACGCTCCGCCCTCACTCTCGCCGAATGCACTGAGGGAGAGTGGATTCTGCACACTTTTTTAAAAATTGATTGCAGTACGACAAGAGGCTTGTTAAAATAAAGTATACAATCTCCTCAGTCCTCCGAAGATCCAGACAAAATGTCCGTTGGTGCTTCGGTGACTACTTCACTCAGAGAACCTGTCAATCACAGCTGTCAATCATGACGTTACACCACCGCATCACGTAACTAACTAAAAACCAACTTATTTTTGAAACAGACACTTGATCTTACACCAGCGTGATAAAAACAACAGCAAATGAAAGAAACCACATTTGGAAAAAAGATATTTGAAGTGTAATTTAATTGTTTAGCTGGTATCAAGTCCCGTTGAATAACACGGGGAGGCGGGGCTTATGACCTATACTAGGACCAGTCACCGGGGGGGCGATCGAGACGTTTTGGCTTCACTTTTCAGGGCTTGTGCGGCACGCTTGGTTTCAGCGTGTTGTCCTGGGAGGAGTGCATCCACAACAGGAGTTTCACTATGTAATAGTTGATTACTTTTCAAGCCACTAGATATCAACTAAAGTGGATTTTCAGAGGGAAACAAATAAATTAAATTGACTTTAGAATTCACAAAATGACAGTTAATTGCATTAACATGCAATGTAATACCTATGAAAAAAAAAAACATGTCAATGTGTTACATTAACAATGCATCTCTATTTAGTTTTTCACCGATGTCTAGGGGCTGTTTACACCAGGCCACTTCATGCATTTTCTCAGATCGGATTGCTGTCTGATTTATCAAAACGATTCCATTTACACCTGGTTACATCAATGTGTGTGTGTTTTTTTTTTTTTTTCGGATATAAATCCGATCTTAAATTCCCGCTATTTGCAGATTTAATGGAGTGCACGTCACCGAAAGCAACAGATATGAGATACCCCAGACAGCAAGCCAACATTGGATAAACATTGTTTTTCCATCTGAATCATCATTATGGTTGATGTTGAAATTTCAATGCAAAATAAATGTTGAATCACCATTACCATATCGATGAAAACCTGATGCCATTAATGTTGATGGCAACAATATTGGAACAACATTGATCTATAGTTATCTTTATGATTGATTAAGCATTGATATTTAGTTTACCGGGCGATCGCTGAATGTGTTGAAAAGTCATTGATTTATAGTTGACCGGGAAATATGATTGAAAATGCATCGATATATAGTTGACCGGGAAATATGATTGAAAATGCATCGATTTTTTGTTTGACCGGGAGATCAACACCAACCTACTGCACCGGACACAGCTCATTTCTGGACCTTGGCACAAGCGTAGAGGTAAGCTTGCTTAATGTTTGATATGAATGAATTGTACCAAATCAAATACTGTTAGGTTGATCGTTAACATGATGGTTAATGTAGTAGGCCTAACCGACGCAGTGCTGCAGTCACTAAAATAGATTTTTGTTTTATGTGTCAAAATCTGCCAAAAGTACTTTGTGGTTCTCTTCTAGGTTATAAAGTTAGCAAAACCTCATTGGTCCAGTCTATTTTTGTGACAGCTAGATCAAAATACTATCTACAAAATAATGTCTGTACCCATTGCTAGTGTCGTGAAATCTATTAACACAGCACCGCTATTTCTTCTGACCGCCGGAGATACCCACAGCAGTGACCGCGGCGGGCCAGAATTACACAAAAGACATGGTTTACCTTTACTTTATTCAATGCAGAACTGTCTCGAGTTGTAACGTTAACTGGAAATGCCGATTAGACCATCTCGTCGTAATAGCCTACATATCCAAAATATGAATAATCATCGAGCAGGGCTGCGATATGCGTGCGATACAGTTTTGTAACTCCATTGTGTTTGTTTTCAGAAATGATAACAGTCGTTTTATACTAGTGCTTATGCGATATCACGATTTTTGATGATCTTCTGCACCTTTTCTGAGCGCGGAGAAGCGTGTTTGTTATTATACAGCGCCTGACAACCAGGCCTGGCGTCAAGGGGGGGCTTAGCCCCACATACTTCATTTAGAAACAATTAAAATGCCTCGTTAATTTCAAAGACATAGCCTTATTATAAGCCTGTTTTTGCGGTGAGATTTATGCATATTCCTCCATGCACCCAGTATTTAAGCAGAAATTAATGTGCAATTTAGTCAACCAGAAAAATCTTTTGTCTATGGTAACTCTAATCAATACATTTACTATTTAATTAGTTATAAGTATCCAGTTATTTATATTTAATTTGTTGAGTTAACAATTAGTTCTGATTTAATAAAATAAGAAACATGATTTTTTACTTGTATTCTAGATGCCTTGACTCAACGTCTTACAACGGCAAACACTATGACTTCGCTCAAGCTGTACAGAAGTGGCTGCGCTACGCCCCAGACCGAGCGGGAGAAGCTGGAAGACAGACGCAGCAGGAGTTAGCACGTAAAAAAAAAGAAAAAAAAGAAAGAAATAATACAATAAAAATGATTGTTTAATTTTTAAAGAATGCGTGGGGTGTCATTTGTGCTAGTCTAGGTTATAGCCTAAAGGTATTTCTATTTTCTATATTTTGCTAGCCCATCCTGGCTGTCGATAAAGCAGGATTATAGCCTAATAATAATGTTTTTAATATTATATTAAAATTACAGACCTTCAGATTAAACCTGTGGTATACTAAAACACCATTGAAGTTTTGTTGATATAATAGGATTTCAACATTGTTTCAATATCCATTGTAATCGAAATACCATTGAAATTCTGTTGATCTCTAGGTATGATTTAAACGTTGTTTCAATGATAATAGAGGATGAAGAATCAACATCAGAGTTCGACGTTGATTCGATGACTTTATCGTTGACAGCGGGATGTTGATTTAACATCGTTTCAATTACTATTTGCTATCTGGGACATTATTTTATTGATCATCAGCTAAAATTTCTGAATCAAAGCCCGCAATAAGAGAAAGCAGAAACAGCCCTGGTAAGATCATTTCGTTTCTTTACATTTAATGAAGATGATTGTGTGTTAAGCGTCAGCGACTTACTTCCACTTTGATTTGCGATAGTTTGCACGTTGGTTTGATGAATAGATGCTCATCTGCGGCGATGCGTGTTGCAGTAGCGTCATCATATCTGACTATAACATGACATAATAGCCTATAACACGCTCTCACATGTTTATTTTTTAATAAACCATTTTCAACAACATATAAAAATGAAATAATCTTCAGAGTAAAGCCGCAGCATCATTACCAAGCGCGAACCATTGACAGTGAATGAAACGAAGCGAACTTAGCCTGCAGGCTGTAGTGTGACATGCGTAAACCAATGGTGTAAACATAATCATAGAGATGACGTGCCACGGGTTTTTATTTAAAAGAAAAAACGTAGCTTGTGTTTGTATGTAGGTCTAGGCAATTTATATTCACAATACTTAATAACTAATATTATTTTATTGCATTTGTATTAAATGTTTGAAGAGGTAAAAAAAATATCAGTCGATCTTAACTAGTGTTGGGCGATATGCTCCATTTTCATATCGTCCTATCGTCAGCCTGTAAGATCGGTGGTACGTGATATTATTGTGAGGGGGCGGGGCTTACTTATTTGATCATTAACTTGCTTATTTACTTGTTAATTTGCTTGTTTTATTAGTGCGTTTTATATATGAGAATTGTTTTATATTTTGCTAGCAAAGTTGGAGTGTTTATCAATAGGCTAAATCAGGTTATTTCCCGGTATAGTGAGGTAAAAAAAAAAAAGATCCTTATCATTCTTGTATCTGACTCAGAGTATTTCAACATGTCAGGGGGAAATTTACGGACACACATCCTCTCATGCCGTTACAGATGCAGCATTTTGCACGAGATGAGAACACGTTTTAATAATTTCTTGGGTCAAGAAAGAGTCAGAGTTTGTGATATATGTCATCCTACCAGTGCACTCTCTGTCTGGATGCAAGTGCACTTCACACATCGCACTTCAATAAGCCCGAAGAACGCGGGTTAATGTGTTTTAAATGCTGAGAGAAATCAAAGGCAAAAATCTAAAAGTCGATCGGTTATACTTAAACTTATGACTTGACTCCGATAAAGGAAAATGGGTTAATGTGTTTACATGACATGCATTGCCAGTTTATTCAGCATAATCGAGTTAATAACGTGCATGTAAACGCGCTCATTCCCTGAAAATGAAAGCAGAAACGGACTGAGCTTTCGCTGCATTAACGGCGCGTTCTCTCAGAGACGACGATATAACGGTATAGCAACTATCTTAATTTACTGGCTTAATATTTCTCTTGTGGACTTACATTATTGACAGTGAAACAATTAGAAGAATATTACTTGTTAAACAAGTGTTTGAAGTAGGGGTGACCCCGAATAGTCGAAGATTCGATTGGAGGAGCCTGATTCGACTACCGATCTCACGGTCGAATCTTCGCACAGGTGTTATGAAACGAGGATCATGCCACTTTGGCTATATGAGAGCGCTCAATGTCTGATTTCACATAGAACTACCGGTTTTCTGTTAATATAATATTTGATTTTTGGATGCTGTGAGTGTGAACATTTTTAGCTAAAAAGACTGCCACTCCAGATTAGCATTTATTGTTGTTTCTGCAGTTAAAAAGACAAAGTTGAAAATTCTGGCTACTATCGTTATTTTAATAGTTTCTTTATTTTAATTTTATTTATTGATCTGTCAGGGTTATCTAATCTTTATTTGTGGCTTGTGTTTTGAATATATGTTCCCCTGCACTTTAGGCATTTTGCACACATTTGCTCATCTTGTGACTTGATTCTGATTTATTTCGTTTTGTATTTTTATTTATTAGAAAGGTATATTCTGTTCTAATTTAATTTAGTAAATTAATTGTTTATTTTTTCGGTGCATCGATGTTGTGCTCGCACAGGTAATTTAGCCGATTTAATTTGATTTGTATGTGAAATGCAAATCCTGTCCGTGGCCTTTCTGGAGTTATGTTATTTCTTAGTTTTATTGATCCAAAATGTTTTTATACATTTTCTTCTATATCTTTGTGTGATTTTCTGTACATGGCGGCTTTGAAATGTTAAAGCCCCGCCCCCAGCCCCACCCCTACACACATGATTCGACTATTAGTCGACTATAGGCAAGACATGACGATTCTGATTCGACTATGAAAATCCATAGTCGGGGACAGCCCTAGTTTGAAGTTGCTTTTGATTTCACAGACGGCAGAGTTGTGCTGCGTTCTTGAACTAAAGACTTTTATTAGGCCTATATAATTTTAGTGATATTATTATCATTAATATTTTGTAATTGTATTGTTTTTAGTGTTATTAGTGTCATTCAATGTTTTGTTAATGTGCTATGGAAACAAAATACTGACGAACAACGATGCCGTCTTCATCTTAACTCTAAATGATGCGTCTGTTAAAGCAAGCACTCTTGACAATTTGTGAATGGATCTCATACGCACGTCGGTGATGTCGCAAGTGTGGTTATGTGGTGATGTCGTTATGAATTTAGGCAAGGCAAATTAATTGTAGTTCATAATTAATGTACCCATTAATGTTCATGTTTCAGTACCCATGCCTACATATGGGTGTGTTCATATGGATGAAAGCCTGTTGTGTTCAGTCTCTTGATTTGTGATAGAGGCAGCTATTGTGAAACTCACCTTGTCAAGGTGACCGCATCAAGATCTTGTCCTGAAGAATCACAGGGCCAAACGCTAGGGATTCATCTGATAACAAGAGCATAGCCATAAGTTTAAGAACTCTAATGATATCTTTAGCCCCTGATATTGCATTGGGGATATCAATTCAAACATTTTAAAGGCTAAGAGTATGAGCCATGAGTAAGCTGGCCAGATATCTGTGAAAAATAACTTGCGTGCCTGAACCATATTTAGCATTTAAAAGTAAAAAGAATTTCAGTATTTATCAGTAAAAAATACATACAAATAAATAAATACCCCTGAGTATGGTGTCTGTCTCACTGGCCAACATAACTCAAAACAGACCTAGAGAAATAAAATAAAATATACCAATGACCATGATATCCTGTTATCATAATAGTTAAATAAATAATTATAACTACGACCATTATACCATTATATTTGTCGCCTATTATTTAGCCTACAGGCTTCTCAAGGACAATCACACTGAAAAATCCTGGGGTTAATGATTTTAAAATGTGAGACTTCTTTCAAAAGCATAAATCTTACAGACCCCAAACTTTTGGACAGTAGTGCATTGTATGTTTGAGGTGGTTTTGCTTACTAATCATATGGTTCATAGCCATGGAGATTTTCTTGGACGGGGGTGCAGCAGGCCTTCAGCATGATGATCTACAGTAGGAACATAACATGCAATTTCACAGAGCCAACACTATTACATAGGATTTACAATAGGGTTTATTACAAGAAACCAAGCCAGAGCAGAGGTGAACTGCAGAAAAGAGAAAGAATTATATATTTAGATAATATATTAAGATAATAATTAATTATATATTAATATAAATAGATGCATATGAAATTAATAATTCACCCTTTGTTGTAGGTTTTTTTCCTGTTGCTCCTGAAATCACTTTTTTTAAATCACTATTTGTAAGTGACGTCACTGATTAACAGTGCAGTGCATTCTTTTAGGTTAAATAAATTAGCTTACTTCCAATCACCCACTGACAAATTACCAGCAAAACAAAACTATCAAAAACTGTTATCTACACAAAGATGTGGTTAAAACCCCAAACTTTTATAAACAAGAGCTCCAGTCAGACTATAGTTAGCCTTAACGTAAGTTAGGCCTAACTTACCTCTTCTGAAATCAAATCAAATCAAGTATATTTGTATAGCGCTTTTCACAATACAGATTGTATCAAAGCAGCTTCACAGTATAATAAAATAATACAACAAAGTTTGTTTCTAGTGGAATTTATTGATTGATAGAATAAAATTAAATATCCCCAAAATATCCCCAACTGAGCAAGCCAAAGGCAACAGTGGCAAGGAACCGAAAAACTCCATCAAGTGACCTAATGGTGTCCTAAAACTCCATCAGGTGACCTAATGGAGAAAAAAAAACCTTGGGAGAACCCAGGCTCAGTCGGGGGCCAGTTCTCCTCTGGCATTTATGAACTAGAGGCCGGATTGTAGTTTGAAACTGTGAGATTAACAATATTATATGAATGCCTGGCTGAAAAGATGCGTCTTTAATCTAGTTTTAAACTGGGAGAGCGAGTCCGAGCAACGAACAGTATCAGGAAGGCTATTCCAGAGTTTTGGTGCTAAATGTGAAAATGCTCTCCCTCCTTTGGTGGATCTGGATATCCTAGGTATGACCAAAAGCCTCGAATTTATTGATCTTAAAGAGCGCGATGGATTATAGGGTGATAGAAGATCGGTTAAATAGACTGGAGCTAAGCCGTTTAGGGCTTTATAAGTCAGTAGCAATACCTTATAATTAATACGGAACTTTATAGGTAGCCAATGAAGTGATGATAAAATCGGTGTTATATGATCATATTTTCTTGATCTAGTAAGAACTCTAGCGGCTGCATTTTGGACTAACTGTAGCTTGTTTATTGAGGATGCAGGACAACCGGCTAATAAAGCATTACAGTAATCTAGTCTGGAGGTCATGAATGCATGAACTAACTTTTCTGCATCAGAAACTGATAGCATATTACGTAGCTTAGCAATGTTTCTAAGGTGGAAAAAGGCTGTTTTTGTAAAATATGAAATATGATTTTCAAAAGACAGGTTGCAGTCTAGTATAACACCCAGGTCTTTTACTGTAGAGGATAAAGTAACAGGACATCCTACGATGTCAAAGTTGTATTGTGAGAGGTTTTGTGGGCGGTTTTTTGAACCGATAAGTATTACCTCTGTCTTATCTGGATTTAATAAAAGAAAATTGTGCGTCATCCAATCTTTTATATCTTTAACACACTCTGTCAATTTGGATAATTTAGCGTTTTCATCTGGCCGTGATGAAATATATATTTGAGTGTCATCAGCATAACAATGGAAACTAATTCCATGTTTCCTTATAATATTTCCAAGTGGCAGCATATATATTGAGAATAATAGAGGGCCTAACACAGATCCTTGCGGCACTCCATAGTTTACTGGAATTATGATCGATTTTTCTCCATTTAAATAGACAAAATGGTAGCGGTCTGATAAGTATGATCTAAACCAGCTTAATGCTTGTCCTTGAACACCGGTATAGTTTTGTAGCCGATCTAAGAGTATTG